>NW_025334136.1:0-133900 GCF_014858855.1 Bufo gargarizans | reverse complement strand
GAATAACTGAGACACGGCTGGATGATAGCTATGACAGTGGGAATAACTGAGACACGGCTGGATGATAGCTATGACAGTGGGAATAACTGAGACACGGCTGGATGATAGCTAGACAGTGGGAATAACTGAGACACGGCTGGATGATAGCTATGACAGTGGGAATAACTGAGACAGGATGGATGATGGATGACAGCATGAGTGGGAATAACTGAGACACGGCTGGATGATAGCTATGACAGTGGGAATAACTGAGACATGGCTGGATGATAGCTATGACAGTGGGAATAACTGAGCACGGCTGGATGATAGCTATGACAGTGGTAATAACTGAGACACGGCTGGATGATAGCTATGACAGTGGGAATAACTGAGACACGGCTGGATGATAGCTATGACAGTGGGAATAACTGAGACACTGGCTGGATGATAGCTATGACAGTGGGAATAACTGAGACACGGCTGGATGATAGCTATGACAGTGGGAAACTGAGACACTGGCTGGATGATAGCTATGACAGTGGGAATAACTGAGACATGGCTGGAGTGATAAGCTATGACAGTGGTAATAACTGAGACATGGCTGGATGATAGCTATGACAGTGGGAATAACTGAGACACTGGCTGGATGATAGCTATGACAGTGGTAATAACTGAGACACGGCTGGATGATAGCTATGACAGTGGTAATAACTGAGACACGGCTGGATGATAGCTATGACAGTGGGAATAACTGAGACATGGCTGGATGATAGCTATGACAGTGGGAATAACTGAGACATGGCTGGATGATAGCTATGACAGTGGGGAATAACTGAGACACTGGCTGGATGATAGCTATGACAGTGGGAATAACTGAGACATGGCTGGATGATAGCTATGACAGTGGGAATAACTGAGACACGGCTGGATGATAGCTATGACAGTGGGAATAACTGAGACCTGGCTGGATGATAGCTATGACAGTGGGAATACTGAGACACGGCTGGATGATAGCTATGACAGTGGGAATAACTGAGACACTGGCTGGATGATAGCTATGACAGTGGGAATAACTGAGACATGGCTGGATGATAGCTATGACAGTGGTAATAACTGAGACACTGCTGGATGATAGCTATGACAGTGGAATAACTGAGACACGGCTGGATGATAGCTATGACAGTGGGAATAACTGAGACACGGCTGGATGATAGCTATGACAGTGGGAATAACTGAGACACGGCTGGATGATAGCTATGACAGTGGTAATAACTGAGACACGGCTGGATGATAGCTATGACAGTGGGATAACTGAGACCGGCTGGATGATAGCTATGACCGTGGGAATAACTGAGACATGGCTGGATGATAGCTATGACAGTGGGAATAACTGAGACACGGCTGGATGATAGCTATGACAGTGGAATAACTGAGACACGGCTGGATGATAGCTATGACAGTGGGAATAACTGAGACATGGCTGGATGATAGTCTATGACAGTGGGAATAACTGAGACACGGCTGGATGATAGCTATTGACAGTGGGAATAACTGAGACATGGCTTCTGGATGATAGCTATGACAGTGGGAATACCTGAGACAAGGCTGGATGATAGCTATGACAGTGGGAATAACTGAGACATGGCTGGAGGATAGCTATGACAGTGGGAATAACTGAGAACATGGCTGGATGATAGCTATGACAGTGGGAATAACTGAGACACGGCTGGATGATAGCTATGACAGTGGGAATAACTGAGACACGGCTGGATGATAGCTATGACAGTGGGAATAACTGAGACTGGCTGGATGATAGCTATGACAGTGGGAATAACTGAGACATGGCTGGATGATATCTATGACAGTGGTAATACTGAGACATGGCTGGATGATAGCTATGACAGTGGTAATAACTGAGACAGCGCTGGATGATAGCTAGACAGTGGGAATCAACTGTAGACACTGGCTGGATGAGAGCTATGACAGTTGGGGAATTAACTGAGACAGCGGCTGGATGATAGCTATGACAGTGGAATAACTGAGACACTGGCTGTGCTGACTAGCTATGACAGTGGGAATAACTGAGACACTGCTTGGATGATAGCTATGACAGTGGGAATAACTGAGACAATGGCTGGAATGATAGCTATGACAGTGGGAATAACTGAGACATGGCTGGATGATAGCTATGACAGTGGTAATAACTGAGACATGGCTGGATGATAGCTATGACAGTGGGAATAACTGAGACATGGCTGGATGATAGCTATGACAGTGGGAATAACTGAGACACTGGCTGGATGATAGCTATGACAGTGGGAATAACTGAGACATGGCTGGATGATAGCTATGTCAGTGGGAATAACTGAGACATGGCTGGATGATAGCTATGACAGTGGGAATAACTGAGACATGGCTGGATGATAGCTATGACAGTGGGAATAACTGAGACACATGGCTGGATGTCATAGCTATGACAGTGGGAATAACTGAGACATGGCTGGAGGATAGCTATGACAGTGGGAGTAACTGAGACATCGGCTGGATGATAGCTATGACAGGGGGAATAACTGAGACATGGCTGGATGATAGCTATGACAGTGGGAATAACTGAGACACGGCTGGATGATAGCTATGACAGTGGAATAACTGAGACATAGGCTGAGATGATAGCTATGACAGTGGGAATAACTGAGACACGGCTGGATGATAGCTATGACAGTGGGAATAACTGAGACACGGCTGGATGATAGCTATGACAGTGGGAATAACTGAGACACGGCTGGATGATAGCTATGACAGTGGGAATAACTGAGACACGGCTGGATGATAGCTATGACAGTGGAATAATGAGACATGGCTGGATGATAGCTATGACAGGGGAATAACTGAGACACTGGCTGGATGATAGCTATGACAGTGGGAATAACTGAGACACTGGCTGGATGATAGCTATGACAGTGGGAATAACTGAGACACTGGCTGGATGATAGCTATGACAGTGGGAATAACTGAGACACGGCTGGATGATAGCTAGACAGTGGGAATAACTGAGACACGGGCGGGATGATAGCTATGACAGTGGGAATAACTGAGACACGGCTGGATGATAGCTATGACAGTGGGAATAACTGAGACACTGGCTGGATGATAGCTATGACAGTGGGAATAACTGAGACATGGCTGGATGATAGCTATGACGTGGGAATAACTGAGACATGGCTGGATGATAGCTATGACAGTGGGAATAACTGAGACACTGGCTGGATGATAGCTATGACAGTGGGAATACTGAGACACGGCTGGATGATAGCTATGACAGTGGGTAATAACTGAGACACGGCTGGGATGATAGCTATGACAGTGGGATAACTGAGACACGGCTGGATGATAGCTATGACAGTGGGAATAACTGAGACACGGCTGGATGATAGCTATGACAGTGGGAATAACTGAGACATGGCTGGATGATAGCTATGACAGTGGGAATAACTGAGACACTGGCTGGATGATAGCTATGACAGTGGGAATAACTGAGACAGGCTGATGATAGCTATGACAGTGGGAATAACTGAGACACGGCTGGATGATAGCTATGACAGTGGGAATAACTGAGACACTGGCTGGATGATAGCTATGACAGTGGGAATAACTGAGACACGGCTGGATGATAGCTATGACAGTGGGAATAACTGAGACACGGCTGGATGATAGCTATGACAGTGGGAATAACTGAGACACTGGCTGGATGATAGCTATGACAGTGGGAATAACTGAGACATGGCTGGATGATAGCTATGACAGTGGTAATAACTGAGACATGGCTGGATGATAGCTATGACAGTGGGAATAACTGAGACACGGCTGGATGATAGCTATGACAGTGGGAATAACTGAGACATGGCTGGATGATAGCTATGACAGTGGGAATAACTGAGACACGGCTGGATGATAGCTATGACAGTGGGAATAACTGAGACACGGCTGGATGATAGCTATGACAGTGGGAATAACTGAGACACGGCTGGATGATAGCTATGACAGTGGGAATAACTGAGACATGGCTGGATGATAGCTATGACAGTGGGAATAACTGAGACACGCTGGATGATAGCTATGACAGTGGGAATAACTGAGAGCACTCTGATGATAGCTATGACAGTGGGAATAACTGAGACACGGCTGGATGATAGCTATGACAGTGGGAATAACTGAGACACGGCTGGATGATAGCTATGACAGTGGGAATAACTGAGACACTGGCTGGATGATAGCTATGACAGTGGGAATAACTGAGACACGGCTGGATGATAGCTATGACAGTGGGAATAACTGAGACATGGCTGGATGATAGCTATGACAGTGGGAATAACTGAGACACGGCTGGATGATAGCTATGACAGTGGGAATAACTGAGACATGGCTGGATGATAGCTATGACAGTGGTAATAACTGAGACATGGCTGGATGATAGCTATGACAGTGGAATAACTGAGACATGGCTGGATGATAGCTATGACAGACACTGGCTGGATGATAGCTATGACAGTGGGAATAACTGAGACACGGCTGGATGATAGCTATGACAGTGGGAATAACTGAGACACTGGCTGGATGATAGCTATGACAGTGGGAATAACTGAGACATGGCTGGATGATAGCTATGACAGTGGGAATAACTGAGACACTGGCTGGATGATAGCTATGACAGTGGGAATAACTGAGACACGGCTGGATGATAGCTATGACAGTGGGAATAACTGAGGACACTGGCTGGATGCTAGCTATGACAGTGGGAATAACTGAGACATGGCTGGATGATAGCTATGACAGTGGGAATAACTGAGACACGGCTGGATGATAGCTATGACAGTGGGAATAACTGAGACACGGCTGGATGATAGCTATGACAGTGGGAATAACTGAGACATGGCTGGATGATAGCTATGACAGTGGGAATAACTGACGCTGGGCTATGACAGTGGTAATAACTGAGACATGGCTGGATGATAGCTATGACAGTGGGAATAACTGAGACATGGCTGGATGATAGCTATGACAGTGGTAATAACTGAATACTGAGACAGGCTGGATGATAGCTATGAACAGTGGGATAACTGAGACACGGCTGGATGATAGCTATGAAGTGGGAATAACTGAGACACGGCTGGATGATAGCTATGACAGTGGGAATAAACTGAGACACGAGCTGGATGATAGCTATGACATTGGAAGGATAACTGAGACATGGCTGGATGATAGCTATGACAGTGGGAATAACTGAGACACGGCTGGATGATAGCTATGACACTGGGTAATAACGAGACACGGTGGATGATAGCTATGACAGTGGAATAACTGAGACACGGCTGGATGATAGCTATGACAGTGGGAATAACTGAGACATGGCTGGATGATAGCTATGACAGTGGGAATAACTGGACACGGCTGGATGATAGCTATGACAGTGGGAATAACTGAGACATGGCTGGATGATAGCTATGACAGTGGGATAACTGAGGACACTGCTGGATGATAGCTATGACAGTGGGAATAACTGAGACATGGCTGGATGATAGCTATGACAGTGGGAATAACTGAGACACGGCTGGATGATAGCTATGACAGTGGGAATAACTGAGACACGGCTGGATGATAGCTATGACAGTGGGAATAACTGAGACACGGCTGGATGATAGCTATGACAGTGGGAATAACTGAGACACGGCTGGATGATAGCTATGACAGTGGGAATAACTGAGACACGGCTGAATGATAGCTATGACAGTGGGAATAACTGAGACATGGCTGGATGATAGCTATGACAGTGGGAATAACTGAGACACGGCTGGATGATAGCTATGACAGTGGGAATAACTGAGACACGGCTGGATGATAGCTATGACAGTGGGAATACTGAGACACGGCTGGATGATAGCTATGACAGTGGTAATAACTGAGACACGGCTGGATGATAGCTATGACAGTGGGAATAACTGAGACATGGCTGGATGATAGCTATGACAGTGGGAATAACTGAGACACGGCTGGATGATAGCTATGACTGGGCGATTAATGTACAGGGTTACAGTCTGTTTAGAAAGGATCGCCAAAACCGGAGAGGGGGAGGGGTCTGCCTTTATGTAAAGTCCTGTCTAAAGCCCACAGTCCGAGAAGATATAAGTGAGGGACTTGAACATGTGGAGTCACTGTGGGTAGAGATACATGGAGGCAAAAACAATAATAAATTATTAATAGTTTGTTATAAACCTCCTAATATACCAGAGTCCACAGAAAATCTACTACTAAACGAGAGACGAGGCGGCAAATCATAATGAGGTGGTTATTATGGGGGAACTCCACAGATATAGACTGGGAAACTGACACCTGTACATCTCATAAAGGAAACAGGTTCTCATTCTCAAGATCTTTAATATGTTGTTCTGGTTTTTTTTTTAAATGTCCATTCATTCCCCCATGCCTCTGTTCTTATTGCATGTACAGTACAGACCAAAAGTTTGGACACACCTTCTCAATCAAAGAGTTTTCTTTATTTTCATGACTATAATAATTGTAGATTCGCACTGAAGGCATCAAAACTATGAATTAACACATGTGGAATTATATACATAACAAAAAAGTGTGAAACAACTGAAAATATGTCATATTCTAGGTTCTTCAAAGTAGCCACCTTTTGCTTTGATTACTGCTTTGCACACTCTTGGCATTCTCTTGATGAGCTTCAAGAGGTAGTCACCTGAAATGGTCTTCCAACAGTCTTGAAGGAGTTCCCAGAGATGCTTAGCACTTGTCGGCCCTTTTGCCTTCACTTTGCGGTCCAGCTCACCCCAAACCATCTCAATTGGGTTCAGGTCCGGTGACTGTGGAGGCCAGGTCATCTGGCGCAGCACCCCATCACTCTCCTTCATGGTCAAATAGCCCTTACATAGCCTGGTGGTGTGTTTGGGGTCATTGTCCTGTTGAAGAATAAATGATGGTCCAACTAAACGCAAACCGGATGGAATAGCATGCCGCTGCAAGATGCTGTGGTAGCCATGCTGGTTCAGTATGCCTTCAATTTTGAATAAATCCCCAACAGTGTCACCAGCAAAGCACCCCCACACCATCACACCTCCTCCTCCATGCTTCACGGTGGGAACCAGGCATGTAGAGTCCATCCGTTCACCTTTTCTGTGTCGCACAAAGACACGGTGGTTGGAACCAAAGATCTCAAATTTGGACTCATCAGACCAAAGCACAGATTTCCACTGGTCTAATGTCCATTCCTTGTGTTCTTTAGCCCAAACACGTCTCTTCTGCTTGTTGCCCGTCCTTAGCAGTGGTTTCCTAGCAGATATTCTACCATGAAGGCCTGATTCACACAGTCTCCTCTTAACAGTTGTTCTAGAGATGTGTCTGCGGCTAGAACTCTGGGTGGCATTGACCTGGTCTCTAATCTGAGCTGCTGTTAACCTGCGATTTCTGAGGCTGGTGACTCGGATGAACTTCTCCTCCGCAGCAGAGGTGACTCTTGGTCTTCCTTTCCTGGGGCGGTCCGCATGGGAGACAGTTTCTTTGTAGCGCTTGATGGTTTTTGTGACTGCACTTGGGGACACTTTCAAAGTTTTCCCAATTTTTCGGACTGACTGACCTTCATTTCTTAAAGAAATGATGGCCACTCGTTTTTCTTTACTTAGCTGCTTTTTTCTTGCCATAATACAAATTCTAACAGTCTATTCAGTAGGACTATCAGCTGTGTATCCACCTGACTTCTCCACAACGCAACTGATGGTCCCAACCCCATTTATAAGGCAAGAAATCCCACTTATTACACCTGACAGGACACACCTGTGAAGTGAAGACCATTTCAGGTGACTACCTCTTGAAGCTCATCAAGAGAATGCCAAGAGTGTGCAAAGCAGTAATCAAAGCAAAAGGTGGCTACTTTGAAGAACCTAGAATATGACATATTTCCATTTGTTTCACACTTTTTTGTTATGTATATAATTCCACATGTGATAATTCATAGTTTTGATGCCTTCAGTGTGAATCTACAATTTCCATAGTCATGAAAATAAAGAAAACTCTTTGAATGAGAAGGTGCGTCCAAACTTTTGGTCTGTACTGTATATTGCTGTTTCTTCATATATTCTTGTAGTACGCCTGATGAAGAGACTGGTGATGTCTCGAAAGCTCGCTATGTAACATCATTACTTCTATTTTTTTTAGCTATTAAAAGGTATCAAAACTGCAATACACTTATTTTGTTTCTCTTAATGAGAGCACTAAACTACTAAATCGTAAAACACTGAGTAACACTGACATGGAAAAGGATCTAGGAATTTTAATAAACAGCAAACTAAGCTGTAGAAACCAGTGTCAGGCAGCTGCTGCCAAGGCCAATAAGATAAGGGGTTGCATCAGAAGGGGCATAGATGCCGGTGATAAGAACATAGTCCTACCACTTTACACATCACTAGTCAGACCACACATGGAGTACTGTGTACAGTTCTGGGCTCCTGTGAACAAGGCAGACATAGCAGAGCTGGAGAAGGTCCAGAGGAGGGCAACTAAAGTAATAACTGGAATGGGGGCAACTACAGTACCCTGAAAGATTATCAGCACTAGGGTTATTCACTTTAGAAAAAAGACGACTGAGGGAAGATCTAATACCTATGTATAAATATATCAGGGGTCAGTACAGAGATCTCTCCCATCATCTATTTATCCCCAGGACTGTGACGAGGGGACATCCTCTGCGTCTGGAGGAAAGAAGGTTTGTACACAAGCATAGAAGAGGATTCTTTACGGTAAGAGCAGTGAGACTATGGAGCTCTCTGCCTGAGGAGGTGGTGATGGTGAGTACAATAAAGGAATTCAGGAGGGGCCTGGATGTATTTCTGGAGCGTAATAATATTACAGGCTATAGCTACTAGAGAGGGGTCGCTGATCCAGGGAGTTATTCTTCTTGTCTTATTGGAGTCGGGAACTGGAGGTTGTCTGCTTGGACTATGGACTGTATTTTTAGCTTAAATTGCACACTGACTAATGCGGCAGAGGCCCCAGATGGAGGGTATCGCCAAAAATGGGTGTTTTTTAAAACCCAGAAAATTATTGAAGTATTTCAAGCTTGTTTTTAACATTTTGGCCAAAGAGTAATAAGCCACTCACCACGTCAAGGTCGCCTCTAAGAGTGGTCCCTAACACTAGTTCCTACCTGTTATGGGCCATGTCAGCCAGTGGCTGATTACGCTTTGGCCAAAATGTACACCAATGCCTCATTCAACATCCAGCATAGAGGCAGGGCAGAGAGCTGGTTGCAGAGTGCGATTGCATTTGTGTTTTTGCGTTTGTATCTGTATTTCGCCATAGCAATGTGCACCTGCATACAGGGTTGTGCGGGCTGAACCCCCCACATTTTTATCTTTGTAGTATATATTGGAGGCGTGGCGATCTCCAAGCAGTCATGCACACCTGACCAGTTAGTCTGCCCTGGAGGCTGGTTTTAAAGTCAATATAAAACTGAGTCTGCTTTTATAGCGCCTACCAGTAGCCATTTGGCTCCAGGAGAAGTATATAGTGGGCTCAGCATGCATGTAGGTACTTGCATCCCTGGATCCGATGAAAGCTGTAATGGCACTGGACGGAGTTAAAAACAGAGAGTGCCTGGCGTGCATGCTGTACCTGCGCTCCCTGGACTTTGTGTGGCTGTCATGGCCCATAACAGGTAGGAACTAATGTTAGGGACCACTCATGGAGGCGACCTTGACGTGGTGAGTGGCTTATTATGCTTTGGCCAAAATGTACACCAATGCCTCATTCAACATTCAGCATAGAGGCAGGGCAGAGTGCTGGTTGCAGAGTGCGATTGCATTTGTGTTTTTGCGTTTGTGTCTGTATTTCGCCACAGCAATGTGCACCTGCATAGGGTTGTGCGGGCTGAACCCCCCACATTGTTTTTAACAATGACAGATGCGGCAAACGCCGCAAATTTGGGATTTTTCTCTAAATGGTTGTTTTTTGAATAACAGAATATGACTGCAGTATATAAGGCTTGAATTTCACAATGACAGATGCAGCAAGGGCTGTAGAATTTTGTATTTTGTCCAAAAGGGGTGTTTTTTAAAACCCAGAAAATTATTTCTGTATTTCTAGCTTAATTTGCACACATACAAATGCAGCAAAGGCCACAGATGTAGGATATTGCCAAAAATGGGTGATTTTTTTTAAAACCAGAATATAATTGCAGTATTTCAAGCTTTTATTTGACTGTCACAAATGCACATAAGCAGAGCTGGTGCACAGAACTTGCATAAAATGGCCGCCGCCGCCCACCTAACTAACAGACGGATAAAAGTTATTTTTCCGTGTCACTGGGCGCAGGGTAAGGTAAAAAGATTGTGCCCTGCACCCACACAACTAAATCTAGGTAGATCGCTGAGTTAACAAGCACTTCAGATTAAAGATTCTGTCCTTCTCTCTCTCACAGCAGCAGCAGCAGCCTCTCCCTACACTGATCAGAGCAGAGTGACGAGCAGCGCTACGTGGCTCCAGCTTATATAGAGCCTGGGTCACATGCTGCACTGGCCAATCACAGCCATTCCATTAGTAGGCATGGCTGTGAAGGCTTCTAAGGGCACAGAGTTAAATGCTTGTCAATTGGCTGCAGCCTTTCAAAAAGGGCCATTAACTCGCCGAACACCGAACCCGAACTTTTACTGAAATGTTCGGGTTCGGTTCCGGGGTCCAAAAATCCTAAAGTTCGGTACGAACCCGAACTTTACAGTTCGGATTTGCTCAACCCTACTAATGACTCTTTACTGTAAGAGCAGTGAAAATATGAGCTTTTTACTATAAGAGCAGTGAGACTATGGACTCTTTACTGTAAGAGCAGTGAGACTATGGACTCTTTACTGTAAGAGCAGTGAGACTATGGACTCTCTACTGTAAGAGCAGTGAGACTATGGACTCTTTACTATAAGAGCAGTGAGACTATGGATTCTTTACTGTAAGAGCAGTGAGACTATGAGGCTCTTTACTGTAAGAGCAGTAAGACTATGGACTCTTTACTGTAAGAGCAGTGAGACTATGGACTCTTTACTGTAAGAGCAGTGAGACTATGGACTCTTTACTGTTAGAGCAGTGAGACTATGGACTCTTTACTGTTAGAGCAGTGAGACTATGGATTCTTTACTGTTAGAGCAGTGAGACTATGGACTCTTTACTGTAAGAGCAGTGAGACTATGGACTCTATACTGTAAGAGCAGTGAGACTATGGACTCTTTACTATAAGAGCAGTGAGACTATGGACTCTTTACTGTAGAGCAGTGAGACTATGGACTCTTTACTGTAAGAGCAGTGAGACTATGGACTCTTTACTGTAGAGCAGTGAGACTATGGACTCTTTACTGTTAGAGCAGTGAGACTATGGACTCTTTACTGTAGAGCAGTGAGACTATGGACTCTTTACTGTAAGAGCAGTGAGGACTATGGACTCTTTACTGTAAGAGCAGTGAGACTATGGACTCTTTACTATAAGAGCAGTGAGACTATGGACTCTTTACTGTAAGAGCAGTGAGACTATGGACTCTTTACTGTAAGAGCAGTGAGACTATGGGACTCTTTACTGTAAGAGCAGTGAGACTATGGACTCTTTACTGTAAGAGCAGTGAGACTATGGACTCTTTACTGTAAGAGCAGTGAGACTATGGACTCTTTACTGTAAGAGCAGTGAGACTATGAGGCTCTTTACTGTAAGAGCAGTGAGACTATGGACTCTTTACTGTAAGAGCAGTGAGACTATGGACTCTTTACTGTAAGAGCAGTGAGACTATGGACTCTTTACTGTTAGAGCAGTGAGACTATGGACTCTTTACTGTAAGAGCAGTGAGACTATGGGCTCTTTACTGTAAGAGCAGTGAGAATATGGACTCTTTACTGTAAGAGCAGCGAGACTATGGACTCTTTACTGTAAGAGCAGTGAGACTATGGACTCTATACTGTAAGAGCAGTGAGACTATGGGGCTCTTTACTGTAAGAGCAGTGAGACTATGGACTCTTTACTATAAGAGCAGTGAGACTATGGACTCTTTACTGTAAGAGCAGTGAGACTATGGACTCTTTACTGTAAGAGCAGTGAGACTATGAGGCTCTTTACTGTAAGAGCAGTGAGACTATGGACTCTTTACTATAAGAGCAGTGAGACTATGGACTCTTTACTGTAAGAGCAGTGAGACTATGGACTCTTTACTGTAAGAGCAGTGAGACTATGGACTCTTTACTGTAAGAGCAGTGAGACTATGGACTCTTTACTGTAGAGCAGTGAGACTATGGACTCTGTACTGTAAGAGCAGCGAGACTATAGACTCTGTACTGTAAGAGCAGTGAGACTATGGACTCTATACTGTAAGAGCAGTGAGACTATGGACTCTTTACTGTAAGAGCAGTGAGACTATGGACTCTATACTGTAAGAGCAGTGAGACTATGGACTCTATACTGTAAGAGCAGTGAGACTACGGACTCTTTACTGTAAGAGCAGTGAGACTGTGGACTCTATACTGTAAGAGCAGTGAGACTATGGACTCTTTACTGTAAGAGCAGTGAGACTGTGGACTCTATACTGTAAGAGCAGTGAGACTGTGGACTCTATACTGTAAGAGCAGTGAGACTATGGACTCTATACTGTAAGAGCAGTGAGACTATGGACACTTTACTGTAAGAGCAGTGAGACTATGGACTCTTTACTGTAGAGCAGTGAGACTATGGGACTCTATACTGTAAGAGCGGTGAGACTATGGACTCTATACTGTAAGAGCAGTGAGACTATGGACTCTTTACTGTAAGAGCAGTGAGACTATGGACTCTTTACTGTAAGAGCAGTGAGACTATGGACTCTTTACTGTAAGAACACACAGAGAGAATGCACCAAACAGATATAACACTGACTATGCTGGCAAGACATAAGTAAAGGTATTAAAAGCTGAGACTTTCGCCAATATGTTCCAGTCATGGAGATATCGGAGCCCACATGCACCACGTCACGGTTTCTCAGCATGGCAAGGGGTCCTAACCACTGCTCTGACTATGGTGTGAACACGGTCTGGGGATGATATAATTCAGCTCACAGCCAAGCTCCCCACAATTGCCCAGCATAAATGCTGTGGTTGTACAATGTGGATGAAGCCAGGCCGCGAGCCACACCCACACCAGAGCAGTGGTTAGGACCCCTTGCCATGCTGAGAAACCGTGACGTGGTGCATGTGGGCTCCGATATCTCCATGACTGGAACATATTGGCGAAAGTCTCAGCTTTTAATACCTTTACTTATGTCTTGCCAGCATAGTCAGTGTTATATCTGTTTGGTGCATTCTCTCTGTGTGTTCTCTATGATTGCTACATTCTGTGTAGTTTGCTCTTGTGGTGCATGTGGACCGCGTCGATATCCTCCATTGTATGCATATTTTGCTGGGGTTAGTCGATTACTGCGGTCCACATGCGGTCGGGCTGCTCCCCTAACTAAAGACACGCTACAGTGCCATGGGCTGAGCAGCTCCTCCAGAATTGCCACTAATTTTTTTGTTTTTCATTTTCTGTCTTTACTGTAAGAGCAGTGAGACTATGGACTCTTTACTGTAAGAGCAGTGAGACTATGGACTCTATACTGTAAGAGCAGTGAGATTATGGACTCTACTGTAAGAGCAGTGAGACTATGGACTCTATACTGTAAGAGCAGTGAGACTATGGACTCTATACTGTAAGAGCAGTGAGACTATGGACTCTATACTGTAGAGCAGTGAGACTATGGACTCTTACTGTAAGAGCAGTGAGACTATGGACTCTTTACTGTAAGAGCAGTGAGACTATGGACTCTTTACTGTAAGAGCAGTGAGACTATGGACTCTTTACTGTAAGAGCAGTGAGACTATGGAGCTCTTTACTGTAAGAGCAGTGAGACTATGGACTCTTACTGTAAGAGCAGTGAGACTATGGACTCTTTACTGTAAGAGCAGTGAGACTATGGACTCTTTACTGTAAGAGCAGTGAGACTATGGACTCTTTACTGTAAGAGCAGTGAGACTATGGACTCTTTACTGTAAGAGCAGCGAGACTATGGACTCTTTACTGTAAGAGCAGTGAGACTATGGACTCTTACTGTAAGAGCAGTGAGACTATGGAGCTCTTTACTGTAAGAGCAGTGAGACTATGGACTCTTTACTGTAAGAGCAGTGAGACTATTGAGCTCTTACTGTAAGAGCAGTGAGACTATGGACTCTTTACTAGTAAGAGCAGTGAGACTATGGACTCTTTACTGTAAGAGCAGTGAGACTATGGACTCTTTACTGTAAGAGCAGTGAGACTATGGACTCTTTACTGTAAGAGCAGTGAGACTATGGACTCTTTACTGTAAGAGCAGTGAGACTATGGACTCTTACTGTAAGAGCAGTGAGACTATGGACTCTTTACTGTAAGAGCAGTGAGACTATGGACTCTTTACTGTAAGAGCAGTGAGACTATGGACTCTTTACTGTAAGAGCAGTGAGACTATGGACTCTTTACTGTAAGAGCAGTGAGACTATGGACTCTTTACTGTAAGAGCAGTGAGACTATGGACTCTTTACTGTAAGAGCAGTGAGACTATGGACTCTATACTGTAAGAGCAGTGAGACTATGAGGCTCTTTACTGTAAGAGCAGTGAGACTATGGACTCTATACTGTAAGAGCAGGTGAGACTATGGACTCTATACTGTAAGAGCGGTGAGACTATTAGAGCGTGAGACTATGGACTACTGTAAGAGCGGTGAGACTATGGACTCTTTACTGTAAGAGCAGTGAGACTATGGACTCTTTACTGTAAGAGCAGTGAGACTATGAGGCTATTTACTGTAAGAGCAGTGAGACTATGGACTCTTTACTGTAAGAGCAGTGAGACTATGGACTCTATACTGTAAGAGCAGTGAGACTATGAGGCTATTTACTGTAAGAGCAGTGAGACTATGGACTCTTTACTGTAAGAGCAGTGAGACTATGGACTCTATACTGTAAGAGCAGTGAGACTATGGACTCTTTACTGTAAGAGCAGTGAGACTATGGACTCTATACTGTAAGAGCAGTGAGACTATGGACTCTTTACTGTAAGAGCAGTGAGACTATGTATCAAGTGGCTCTCTTCTCCCCCATGTGCCAGTATCAAGTGCCTCTCTCCTCCCCCCCCCCCCCCACATGTGCCAGTACCAAGTGTGAAGTGCCTCTGTCCCCCCCCCCCCCATGTGCCGGTATCATAGTGCCATCTCCCCCCCAATGTGCCAGTATTATATTGCCATCTCCCCCCAATGTGCCAGTATCATAGTGTCATCTCCCCCCAATGTGCCAGTATCATAGTGCCATTCCCCCCCAATGTGCCAGTATCATAATGCCATCTCCCCCCAATGTGCCAGTATCATAGGGCCATCCCCCAATGTGCCAGTATCATAGTGCCAACTACCCCCATAATGTGCCAGTATCATAGTGCCATCTCCCCCATAATGTGCCAGTATCATAGTGCCATCTCCCCCATAATGTGCCAGTATCATAGTGCCATCCCCCCAATGTGCCAGTATTATAGTGCCATCTCCCCCATAATGTGCCAGTATCATAGTGCCATCTCCCCCCAATGTGCCAGTATTATAGTGCCATCTCCCCCCAATGCGCCAGTATCATAGTGCCAACTCCCCCCATAATGTGCCAGGATCATAGTGCCATCTCCCCCATAATGTGCCAGTATCGTAGTGCCATCTCCCCCATAATGTGCCAGTATCATAGTGCCATCTCCCCCCCAATGGGCCAGTATCATAGTGCCATCTCCCCCCCAATGGGCCAGTATCATAGTGCCTTCTCCCCCCCAATGTGCCAGTATCATAGTGCCTTCTCCCCCCCCAATGTGCCAGTATCATAGTACCTTCTCCCCCCCAATGTGCCAGTATCATAGTGCCATCTCCCCCCCAATGTGCCAGTATCATAGTGCCTTCTTCCCCCCAATGTGCCAGTAGTATCATAGTGCCTCTCACCTCTCCCCCCCATCCCCCCCCCCAGCCCAATGTGCGCCGCCTGCAGCGGCACAAGGCCCGCGGCCTATCAGAGGAACAGGGAAAGGAGACACCTCTCCCTCCCCTACCGCAGCAGCGAAGCGCTCATCTCCTGCTGTGCCCTTTCGCCGCCGCCGCCACCAGTCTGGGGCCTACCGGGATTCGTATCCGGTAAATTGCGTTCGGATTCGAGTCCACGAATCTAGCAAGATTCGAGGGATTCGTGGATTTGACGAATCCCCCGTCCCATCTCTATTATATATTCTTTACTATATGAGCAGTGAGACTATGGGACTCTTTACTGTAAGAGAAGAAAGACTGTAGGGCTCTTTACTGTAAGAGCAGTAAATCTATGGACTCTGAACAATGAGATTATGGGGCTGTAACAGCAGGGAGACGATGTGATTCATTACTGTAAGAGACGGCTGAGCTTAGCTCTGGCACATTGTGGTTGTTCTGTGGGAGGTACATCACCTCCGCTCTTTATTGCTGCCACCACCCTCCTCCTCTGATGTTGCCTCCTCCTCAGCACCCCCCCCCCCCCCCCCCCGTTCTGGCTTCAAAGTCTAGTCCAGCACAGAATCGCCATCCGAGTCCTCACCCTCACTGCCACTTTTATCAGACTGTGATATCTCATGGTGGGATCCTTGGCACCCATCCTCTGCTCTGCATTTTCCATGACTGCCACTGTGACTACACCTACCACCAAAACCATGCCACTACTACCACCACCAACACAGCTATGCCTGTGGTCTGCAGCCTCCTTCTGAACCCCCTCCTCAGGGCAACCCAAATGGTGATAGGTCTCACATGAGTTGTCAACAGAGAGACTCTCTAGACTATCTGCCATAGGGCGTGGTCAGGTTTTCTTGCCACTTTTAGGAAAAAAAGAAGGTGCCCTACTAGGAAGGGGCGATGAAGACTGGGAAGACTCCACTGAAAGCCTTCTCTGGGGCTGCACGGAGATGGAGCAGGAGGAACGCTGTGACCTGTGGCTCTATGGCACGGTGTGAAGTCACCTCCACGTTACCATGCTACGACTGATAGGAGGAGTGAGCCATCCAATCAACTCTCTTCCTCTTTCTCAACTATAATGTTGCGCCTTTCTGAAGCCAGGGACAACTGTGGTCTACTACTACTACTACTACTACTACTACTTCTGGATGGATAGCTCGTGCTACTACTACCCACTGGACCTGGGTCTTTCATTTGGAACCTTCCTGTATCCCAGACATTTTTTTAGCCTAAATGTACATAGTCACACAAAGTAAGGAACGGTTTGCAAATCTGATTTCTGGAACTTTAAGATAGAGAGGCGCAATACGATGGAAATGCTGCAGTATCAGCGCCACTAACAGATTTGAGCCCAATGTCTTTTGCTTGTTAAAATATGTGGATTCAGAAAAACATGTCTCTAGTGTAAAACACAAGTTGACAAACAAAAGTGGATTTTAAGATAAAGGTATTAAAACGCGCTCCACAAGCTCCTGGAATTTGCCCAGAGGTGGAGAGCGCGATAAACTGGATAAACGGAGGGGGAAAGGTTTGTGGTGAAGCCACCGGACGGGAGGGCGACAGCAATCTGATGAGAATCTCTCTGCAGCAAAGTGAGTTCATGTAAAGCTAAATGTTCTGTGAAAAGATAAACTGTCACCTGATGCCACAAAGTCAATATTAGAAGTTGATGTATCTGGTTGCTCGCAGCATCAGCTACAGTATGTTTAAAAATGTGTTGTTTTTTCTTTTTCCTTTTTATATATTATGTACCGAGTCAGTCCAGTGATTGCCTGCAGTGGCCACGTATCATATATACTGTAGCCATAGCTCTAGTGTGGACTGTAAGCACAAATTTAAGGTGGGTACCTGAACGGCAGCACCAGAAATGGCGACTAAGTGGTCACCATACATCGCATTTGGAATGTTTTTAGCCCCATTACTCAGGACATAAGTCCTCAGCCCCTTTACTCGGGACAAAATTCTTCAGCCCCTTTACTCAGGACAAAAGTCTTCAACCCCTTTGGCAGTCATTCCAGCCTCCAGTCTTCTTGGAGATGAATGCACAAGGTTTACTCCTGGATTTGGGGATTTTCTGCCGTTCTTCTCTGCAGATCCTCTCCAGCTCTGTCAGGTTGGATGGGGGCCGTCGGTGGACAGCCATTTTCAGGTCTCTCGAGAGATGTTCCATTTGGTTCAGGGCTCTGGTTGGGCCCCTCAAGGACATTCAGGGTTATCCCTTAGCTTCTCCTGTGTTGTCTTGGCTGTGTGCTTAGGACCATTGTCTTTTTGGAAGGTGAACCTTCATCTAAGGTCCAGAGCTCTGCATCAGTTTTTTTTTAGAATATCTCTGTACTTTGCTCCATTCAGTTTTCCCTCCAAGCTGACCAGTCTCATGTCCCTCACCATGGTTGTCACCACCATGCCGCCCACCAGGGTCGATCGGGTCCCAGTGTTTAGGAATGCTGAGTGGTGATGTGGCCTGATAGTTTTGTGTCACGGTGCTCCTACCTGGATACTGTTGCTCCCCGGGGTTTGGCTTAGAAGCAACTAAGGAGTCGTAGTTGGTGGAGTAAGGGTACTTTCACACTAGCGTTATTCGTTTCCGGTATTGAAATCCAGTAAATGGTCTCAATACCGGAAAAAAACAGTTTTGTCCACATGCATTCTGAATGGAAAGCAATCCGTTCAGTATGCATCAAGATGTCTTCCATTCCGTCCCTTGTACGGTATTTGACCGGCTAAAATCCCGGAACACTACCGCACTTGCTGGATCCAGCATTAATTTCCATTGCGCATGCACAGTTTTCTGGTCTGCGCATGCGCAGTTCAGAAAAGCTTAGATAAAATGTAATGCCCGATCCGTTATTCCAGATGATACCGGAAAGTGGGATACAGTATTTTAATGTATACGTCCAACGGATCCAGATCTGGAAAAAAAAGATATCCGTTTGCACACAGAACTGCCTGCCGGACTCTTCTAACACCAGTGTGAAAGTACCTTAAAGGGAACCTGTCACCGGGATTTTGTGTACAGAGCTGAGGACATGGGTTGCTAGATGGCCACTAGCACATCCGCAATACCCAGTCCCCATAGCTCTGTGTGCTTTTATTGTGTAAAAAAAAAAAATTCGATACATATGCAAATTAACCTGAGATGAGTCCTGTATGTGAGATGAGTCGGGGACAGGACTCTTCTCAGGTTAATTTGCATATTTGTTTACACAATAAAAGCACACAGAGCTATGGGGACTGGGTATTGCGGATGTGCTAGCGGCCGTCTAGCAACCCATGACCTCAGCTCTATACACAAAATCCCGGTGACAGGTTCCCTTTAAGTAGAGTCCAGACTTGGTGAAGTTCAATGATTTTTACTTGAATAAACTTGCAATAAATTTGTGTCATCCAAACAATATGTGATCTTTCTCTGGGCTCCAGCAGGTTAAGGGTAAACTGGCAGCTGGACCTGAATGCTCTGCTGTATCCGTCTCTGCTGCGCTAATCTCTGGCTTCAGTCTGGTTACTGGACTTTCTAGCAGCTCTGGTACCTTTGAGTGGGGTGGCTTTAGCCATTGACCCCCTTATAATACTCCATCTGTGAACTGCCTGGAGCCAGGGTGCCCTAAAAGCTGCTTCCCGGGGCTCCTGCAGAGGGAGGGAGGAACACTCCTCTCACTGCGCCATGTCTGGTCCCTTCGGACTCTAAAATTCAACTTCCAGTTTCCTGCAGCCCCTCCCTTGGTAGGAAACTGAACTAGCCCACTTCTGCCCTAAAGGGGGGGATTGGAATGGTAAGTTCCATTCTATGTAAAGGTACTCCCTGCCAGATACACTGCCACCTGCTGGACAACCTGGCACATTATATGTAATAACAGGTGCATAACAATATTATGAAGGCACAGTATCAGAGGACCTGCAATTAAGTACTCAGATGACATTCTTTCCTAGCCATTAGAGACAGTAGCAGGGTGTAAGAATGGTAGTGCCCCCTCTGGGTGCTTCACTGTAGGGATGGTATTGGGCAGGTGATGAGCGGCGCCTGGTCTCCTCCAGACATGATGCTGACACCACCATGCTTCACTGTAGAGATGGTATTGGGCAGGTGATGAGCGGCGCCTGGTCTCCTCCAGACATTACTGAGGCTTTTTTCCAACCTTCTGGAAGTTTCTCCCATCTGCACACAGGATCTTTGGGGCTCAGCCAGAGGGACCCTTGGGCTTTTGGTCACCTCTCTCCAGCCAACGTCTCCATAGTGCCCCCATAGTTTGTACCAGTTAGTTATATTGGTTTTGTTTTCTTGCATTAACATAAATGTTATTTTTATTTGATAGATTTGTTTTCTTTCATCAGATGATGCAGGATGGAGGCGACGCCGCAGAACCTGAGACGGAGGAGAAGCTTCCCCAACAGGAGTCATGAGCGGCAGATGTTTATCTTGTATAATTTGCTGTTTGCCCGACTTTCACCTGATCGTTCTGCTGATCTTAGGATAAATCACATTTCCTGCCTCCTGTAACGGCTGCTAGAAGATTGTGTCTCGCTCTCCGGGAACTAACACTGATCTGAATAAACACCGTGTGATGCTTCATTTACCCTGCGGGGGGCGCTGCAGAGAAATCCAAACCCCACAGATCACAGCTGATTGCTGAGGGTTGTACAGAAATCAATTTCACCAAAAACAAGAGTTTACAGAGTGCGGAATCTGGAATCGCCATGTAAACCGCTCTCTGTGGGGATTGTTATGGGGGTTCTCCAGGCTTTTATTATTGATGACCTATTCTCAGGATAGGTCATCAATGTCAGACTGGCGGGGGTCAGACACCCAGCACCCGCTCCGCTGTATGAGGAGACGGTGCACGCAGCGCTATGTCAGGATTAGCTGAGCGGAGCCGACTCCTGCCTGTGCCTGCTCCGCTAAAAGTCCTGCATGTCCGCTCATAGCACAGGCAGGAGCCGCCAGCATTTAGTAAACCTTGAGGGGGGGGGGGGGTGCACAGGCAGGAGCCGCTGCGCTCAGCTAATCCTGGCAGAGCACAGGGTAACAGGGCACCCATGTGCTATGGGCACAGGCAGGAGCAGCAATGTGTGCTGCGGCCCCATTTATAAAATGTCATGTCCGTACTCCGTACACTGCTGAGCTGTTAGCGGTGAACGGAAATGTCAGTGTTAAGCGCACGGGGAATGGTGCACTTTAAGTAGGGAAAAGTCTAATAAAAATACAAAATTCATTAATAAAGTATATTAGAAAAACTATTATTAGGACATTAGGGACGTCTAATTAATATTTTTGTCACAGGTTTAGTTGCTCTGTAAACCAGCTACGATCCCCTCATACAGGACGTCATGGCTCTCAGGTAAGTCCGCGTTCACACTGGATTCACATGTGATAGTTGTACTGCGTGCATATGCTATGGCTCCCGTCTCAGGGCGCGTTCACACACAGATCCGGATGTAATCTCAGACAGCCGCACTCCGTACAGTTTATTTATTATATTTATAAATATACAATTGGTTTTACTTTTATTCATTTTGTTTACATATTTTTATAAGTATAGAGCAAAAAAATAATTATTACATATCTTATGTTTACATTTTGCCTGACACGATCATTGTGCGTCTTCATGGCGTCCGTTTAACGTAGGAGAGCTTCACTGGGCTTTTTCACATATACGCCCTTAAACCAGCCATGATCTACTCCTGCGCCTCATCTTAGTACGTGTTCACACAGAGATTCACATGTGATCCCAAACAGCGGCACTGCCTGCAACCTTACAGAGCGGATCCGTTTTTCCATTGCGCCCAATCTGATTATTACTAATTGTATCGCTTCTGCCTTTTATTGTACACCTAATACCACCAGCACTGTTTTTTAAATACTCGCACACTAACATGAGAAGTTTTCCCACCTGAGATTTTGTCAAATCATTCAGCCACGCGGACGGCTGCAGGAGAGGAGCGGCGATGCGACATAGTGTATAAGGCTGAAAAATCCCTCCGTCCATCCAGAGGAAGGAAAAAAAACTGTGAGGTAGAAGCCGATTTTCCTCACTTTAGGGGGGAAAAATTCCTTCCCGACTCCATTAATGCATCAGAATAACTCCCTGGATCAGCGACCCCTCTCTAGTAACTATAAGGGCTCATGTCCACGAACATAAGGGCTCCAAATTGCAGTCCGAAATGCATGGGCACCGACGGTGGGGCAGCCGCACGTAGATCGCAGACCCATTCACTTGAATGGGGTCCGCATCCTACGGTCCACACTGCAAAAAAGTAGTCCATACTTTTTGCGGTGCGGAGGCACGTACAGTAAACCCACGAAAGCACTCCGTAGTACTTGCGTGGGCTTCCGATCCGTGCCTCCGTTCCCCATCTCCCGGATTGCATTGAAGTGAATGGGTCCACAATCCGTGATGCGGGATGCACACGGCCAGTGCCCGTGTTGAATTGCGGACCCGCCGTATGCGGGCCACAAAACGTCCACGGCTGGGCAACGGCCGTATGAATGAGCCCTAACTGTAATATTATTACACTCCAGAAATACATCCAGGCCCCTCCTGAACTCTTATAGTGAATTCACCATCACCACCTCCTCAGGCAGAGAGCTCCATAGTCTCACTGCTCTTACAGTATAGAGTCCATAGTCTCACTGCTCTTACAGTAAAGAGCCCATAGTCTCACTGCTCTTACAGTAAAGAGTCCATAGTCTCACTGCTCTTACAGTATAGAGTCCATAGTCTCACTGCTCTTACAGTAAAGAGCCTCATAGTCTCACTGCTCTTACAGTACAGAGTCCATAGTCTCACTGCTCTTACAGTATAGAGTCCATAGTCTCACTGCTCTTACAGTAAAGAGTCCATAGTCTCACTGCTCTTACAGTAAAGAGTCCATAGTCTCACTGCTCTTACAGTAAAGAGTCCATAGTCTCACTGCTCTTACAGTATAGAGCCCATAGTCTCACTGCTCTTACAGTAAAGAGTCCATAGTCTCACTGCTCTTACAGTATAGAGCCCATAGTCTCACTGCTCTTACAGTAAAGAGTCCATAGTCTCACTGCTCTTACAGTAAAGAGTCCATAGTCTCACTGCTCTTACAGTAAAGAGCCTCATAGTCTCACTGCTCTTACAGTACAGAGTCCATAGTCTCACTGCTCTTACAGTATAGAGTCCATAGTCTCACTGCTCTTACAGTAAAGAGTCCATAGTCTCACTGCTCTTACAGTATAGAGTCCATAGTCTCACTGCTCTTACAGTAAAGAGTCCATAGTCTCACTGCTCTTACAGTATAGAGTCCATAGTCTCACTGCTCTTACAGTAAAGAGCCCATAGTCTCACTGCTCTTACAGTAAAGAGTCCATAGTCTCACTGCTCTTACAGTATAGAGTCCATAGTCTCACTGCTCTTACAGTATAGAGCCCATAGTCTCACTGCTCTTACAGTAAAGAGTCCATAGTCTCACTGCTCTTACAGTAAAGAGCCCATAGTCTCACTGCTCTTACAGTAAAGAGTCCATAGTCTCACTGCTCTTACAGTAAAGAGTCCATAGTCTCACTGCTCTTACAGTAAAGAGTCCATAGTCTCACTGCTCTTACAGTAAAGAGTCCATAGTCTCACTGCTCTTACAGTAAAGAGTCCATAGTCTCACTGCTCTTACAGTATAGAGTCCATAGTCTCACTGCTCTTACAGTAAAGAGTCCATAGTCTCACTGCTCTTACAGTACAGAGTCCATAGTCTCACTGCTCTTACCGTAAAGAGTCCATAGTCTCACTGCTCTTACAGTATAGAGTCCATAGTCTCACTGCCTATACAGTAAAGAGTCCATAGTCTCACTGCTCTTACAGTAAAGAGTCCATAGTCTCACTGCTCTTACAGTATAGAGTCCATAGTCTCACTGCTCTTACAGTAAAGAGTCCATAGTCTCACTGCTCTTACAGTATAGAGTCCATAGTCTCACTGCTCCTACAGTATAGAGCCCCATAGTCTCACTGCTCTTACAGTATAGAGTCCATAGTCTCACTGCTCTTACAGTACAGAGTCCATAGTCTCACTGCTCTTACAGTAAAGAGTCCACAGTCTAACTGCTCTTACCGTAAAGAATCCATAGTCTCTAGAGAGGAGCGAATTTGAAATTCGTTCAGACTTCGTTTGTTGGTGAAAGGTGAATTGCGTTATGGATTCCGTTACCACGGACCATAACGCAATTCTATGACGGAATGCCTTTAGCCTGTTAGAGACATATGACGTACCGGTACGTCATGATGTCCTGGTACTTAAGGACACATGACATGTGTATTTCCGATCACCGTCGCGCGGCAGGCACTGTGTCACAATGCCGAGGGGGATCCAGTGACCTGCGGTTTGCAGTGTTTCCGGGTGGTTCGGGCTCCGACTGCAGTGGCCATCAGGTCCCCGTGCTGCTGTGATGTGGACCCGATTGCATGGAAGGGAGCGAAATGCCTTCCATAGGCATCGGGGCTGCCTTCCGGTGGAGAGCCTGTGAGATCCAGCACCCTGGATCTCACAGTCCGGAAGCTGTATGAGTAATACACACTTTATTACTCATACAGCCAATGCATTCTAATACAGAAGTATTGGAATGCATTGTAAAGGGGATCAGACCCCCAAAAGTTGAAGTCCCAAAGTGGGACAAAAAATAAAGTGAAAAAAAGTTGGAAAAATAAAGTTTTCCCCCCAAAAATTTAAAGTTTCAACTAAAATGGAATTTTCCCAAAATAAAGGGAAAAAATGGCAAAAAATGACATATTAGGTATCGCCGCGTCCGTATCGCCCGGTTCTATAAACATATCACATGACCTAACCCCTCAGATGAACACCGTAAAAAATAAAAAATAAAAACTGAAACTGCTAAATAAACCATTTTTTTGTCACCTTACATTACTAAAAGTACAATAGCAAGCAATCAAAAAGGCGTATGCCCACCAATATAGTACCAATCTAACCGTCACCTAATCCCGCAAAAAATTAGCCCCTACCTAAGACAATCGGCCAAAAAATAAAATAACTATGGCTCAAAATATGGAGACACTAAAACATAATTTTTTTTGTTTTAAAAAAGCTGTTATTGTGTAAAACTTACATAAATTAAAAAAAGTATACATATTAGGTATTGCCACGTCCGTAATAACCTGCTCTATAGAAATATCACATGATCTAACTCCTCAGGTAAATACCATAAAAAAAAAGGGTAAAAAAAGCTATTTTTGTCACCTTACATCACAAAAAGTGTGATACCAAGTGATCAAAAAGTCATACGCACCCAAAAATAGTGCCAATCAAACCATCATCTCATCCAGCAAAAATCTTACCCTACCCAAGATAATCGCCCAAAACCTGAAAAAACTATGGCTCTCAGACTATGCAGACACAAAAATGAAATCATTGTGTAAAACGTACATAAATAAAAAAAATAGTATACATATTAGGTATCGCCGCATCCATAATAACCTGCTCTATAAAAATATCATATGACCTAACCCCTCAGGTGAATACCGTTAAAAAAGTTGTAAAAAAGCCATTTTTTGTCACCTTACATTACAAAAAGTGTAATAGCAAGCGATCAAAAAGTCATACGCACCCCAAAATAGTGGCAATCAAACCGTCATCTTAACCTCGAAAAAATATTTGCCCCTGCACAAGACAGTCGCCCAAAAAATAAATGACACTATGGCTTTCAGAATGTGGAGTCACTAAAGAATAAATAAAAAAATAAAAAAAAATATTTGTTATGTGAAACTGCAGCAAACAACCATATTTGGCATTGTCGCGTCCGTGACAACCTGCTCTATAAAAATACCACATGATCTAACCTGTCAGATGAATGTTGTAAATAACAAAAAATAAAAACGGTGCCAAAACTGCTATTTCTTGTTACCTTGCCTCACAGATAGTGTAATATAGAGCAACCAAAAATCATATGTACCCTAAAATAGTACCAACAACACTGCCACCCTATTTCGTAGTTTCTAAAATGGGGTCACTTTTTTGGAGATTCTACTCTAGGGGTGCATCAGGGGGGATTCAAATGGGACATGGTGTCAAAAAACCAGTCCAGCAAAATCTACCTTCCAAAAACCGTATGGCATTCCTTTCCTACTGCGCCCTGCCGTGTGCCCATACAGCAGTTTACGACCACATATGGGGTGTTTCTGTAAACGACAGAATCAGAGCAATAAATATTGAGTTTTGTTTGCCTGTTAACCCTTGCTTTGTAACTGGGAAAAAAATATTAAAATTGAAAATCTGCCCAAAAAGTGAATTTTTTTTTTTTTTTCTATTTTACATTAATTCTTGTGGAACACCTAAAGGGTTAACAAAATTAGTAAAAATCAGTTTTGTATACCTTGAGGGTTGTAGTTTCTAAACTGGGGTCACTTTTTTGGAGTTTCTACTCTAGGCGTGCGTCAGGGGGGCTTCAAATGGGACATGGTGTAAAAAAAAACAGTCCAGCAAAATCTGCCTTCCAGAAACCATATGGCATTCCTTTCCTTCTGTGCCCTGCCGTGTGCCCGTACAGCAGTTTACAACCACATATGGGGTGTTTCTGTAAACTACAGAATCAGAGCTATAAATATTGAGTTTTGTTTGGCTGTTAACCCTTGCTTTGTAACTGGAAAAAATATATTAAAATGGAAAATCTGCCCAAAAAGTTAAATTTTGACATTTTAGCTCTATATTCCATTAATTCTTGTAGAACATCTAAAGGGTTAACAAAATTTGTAAAATCAGTTTTGCATACCTTGAGGGGTGTAGTTTCTAAAATGGGGTAACTTTTTGGGAGTTTCTACTCTAGGGGTGCATCGGGGGGGCTTCAAATGGGACATGGTGTCAAAAAACCAGTCCAGCAAAATCTGCCTTCCAAAAACCGTATGGCATTCCTTTCCTTCTGCGCCCTGCCGTGTGCCCGTACAGCAGTTTACGACCACATATGGGGTGTTTCTGTGAACTACAGAATCAGGGCCATAAATATTGAGTTTTGTTTGGCTGTTAACCTTTGCTTTGTAACTGGAAAAAACATTATTAAAATGGTAAATCTGCCAAAAAAGTGAAATTTTAAAATGTTATCTCTATTTTACATTAATTCTTGTGGAACACCTAAAGGGTTAAATAAGCTTGTAAAATCAGTTTTGAATACCTTGAGGGGTGTAGTTTCTAGAATGGGTGATTTTTGGGTGGTTTCTATTATGTAAGCCTCACAAAGTGACTTCAGACCTGAACTGGTCCTTAAAAAGTGGGTTTTTGAAAATTTCTTAAAAATTTCAAGATTTGCTTCTAAATTTCTAAGCCTTGTAACATCCCCAAAAAATCTAATTTAATTTCCAAAATGATCCAAACATGAAGTAGACATATGGGGAATGTAAAGTAATAACTATTTTTGTAGGTATTACTATGTATTATAGAAGTATAAAAATTTGAACTTGAAAATTTGCTAATTTTTCACAATTTTGGGTAAATTTTGTATTTTTTTATAAATAAAAATGATTTTAATCATTTAACCTGTGTCATGAAGTACAATACGTGACGTGAAACAGTCTCAGAATAGCCTGGATAAGTTAAAGCGTTTTAAAGTTATCACCACATAAAGTGACACTGGTCAGATTTGCAAAAAATTGCCTGGTGAAAATGAGCCCGATCCTTAACCCCTTAAGGACCAGGCTCATTTTCACCTTAAGGACCAGGCCATTTTTTGCAAATCTGACCAGTGTCACTTTAAGTGCTGATAACTTTAAAACACTTTGACTTATCCAGGCCATTCTAAGATTGTTTTTTCGTCACATATTGTACTTCATGACACTGGTAAAATAAAGTCTAAAAAATTAATTTTTTTGCATAATAAAATACCTAATTTACCCAAAATTTGGAAAAATTAGCAAATTTCTAAGTTTCAGTTTCTCTACTTCTGTAATACATATGTGATGACAGAAAATTGTGATGACTTAACATTCCCCATATGTCTACTTCATGTTTGGGAATGATATTTTATTTTTTGGGGATGTTACAAGGCTTAGAAGTTTAGAAGCAAATCTTGAAAATTTTTCAGAAAATTTACAAAAAACAAATTTTTAGGGACCACTACAGCTCTGAAGTCACTTTGCGAGGCTTACATAATAGAAACCGCCCAAAAATGACCCCATCTAAGAAACTACACCCCTCAAGGTATTCAAAACTGATTTTACAAACTCCGTTAACCCTTTAGGTGTTGCACAAGAGTTATTGGCAAATGGGGATGAAATTTGAGAATTTCATTTTTTTGCCTAATTTTCCATTTTAACCCATTTTTTCCACTAACAAAGCAATGGTTAACAGCCAAACAAGACTGTATCTTTATTGCCCTGACTCTGCTCTTTACAGAAACACCCTATATGTGGCCATAAACTACTGTACGGCCACACAGCAGGGCATAGAGTGAAAGGTGCGCCGTATGGTTTTTGGAAGCAAGATTTTGCTGGACAGTTTTTTTGACACCATGTCCCATTTGAAGCCCTCTGATGCACCCCTAGAGTAGAAACTCCATAAAAGTGACCCCATCTAAGAAACTACACCCCTCAAGGTATTCAAAACTGATTTTACAAACTTTGTTAACCCTTTAGGTGTTGCACAAGAGTTATTGGCAAATGGCGATGAAATTTGAGAATTTCATTTTTTTGCCTAATTTTCCATTTTAACCCATTTTTTCCACTAACAAAGCAAGGGTTAACAGCCAAACAAGACTGTATCTTTATTGCCCTGACTCTGCCGTTTACAGAAACAACCCATATGTGGCCGTAAACTACTTTACGGCCACACAGCGGGGCGTAGAGTGAAAGGTACGCCGTACGGTTTTTGGAAGCCAGATTTTGCTGGACAGTTTTTTTACACCATGTCCCATTTGAAGCCCCCTGATGCACCCCTAGAGTAGAAACTCCATAAAAGTGACCCCATCTAAGAAACTACACCCCTCAAGGTATTCAAAACTGATTTTACAAACTTTGTTAACCCTTTAGGTGTTGCACAAGATTTAATGGAAAATAGAGATACAATTTCAAAATTTCACTTTTTGGGCACATTTTCCATTTTAATATTTTTTTTTCCAGTTACAAAGCAAGGGTTAACAGCCAAACAAAACTTATTATTTATGGCCCTGATTCTGTAGTTTACAGAAACACCCCATATGTGGTCGTAAACTGCTGTACGGGCACACGGCAGGGCGCAGAAGGAAAGGAATGCCATAAGTTTTTTGGAAGGCAGATTTTGCTGGACTGGTTTTTTGACACCATGTCCCATTTGAAGCCCCCCTGATGCACCCCTAGAGTAGAAACTCCAAAAAAGTGACCCCATTTTAGAAAGTACGAAATAGGGTGGCAGTATTGTTGGTACTAGTTTAGGGTACATATGATTTTTGGTTGCTCTATATTACACTTTTTGTGCAGCAAGGTAACAAGAAATAGCTTTTTTGGCACGTTTTTATTTGTTATTTACAACATTCATCTGACAGGTTAGATCATGTGGTAATTTTATAGAGCAGATTGTCACGGACGCGGCGATACCTAATATGTATTCAATTTTTTTTATTTATGTAAGTTTTATACAATAACTTCATTTTTAAAACCAAAAAATTGTTTAGTGTCTCCATAGTCTCCAAAAAGAGCCATAGTTTTTTCAGTTTTTGGGCGATTATCTTGAGTAGGGTCTAATTTTTTGCGGGATGAGATGACAGTTTGATTGGCACTATTTTGGGGTGCATATGACTTTTTGATCGCTTGCTATTACACTTTTTGTGACGTAAGATGGCAAAAAATTGCTTTTTTTACACAGTTTAAAAAAAAAAAAATTACGGTGGTCACCTGAGGGGTTAGGTCATGTGATATTTATATAGAGCCGGTCGATACGGACGCGGCGATACCTAATATGTATACTTTATTTTTATTCATGTATGTTTTACACAATGATTTTATTTTTGAAACAAAAAAAATGATGTTTTAGTGTTTCCATAGTCTAAGAGCCATAGTTTTTTCAGTTTTTGGGCGATTATCTTGAGTAGGGTCTCATTTTTTGCGGGATGAGATGACGGTTTGATTGGTACTATTTTGGCGTACATGCGACTTTTTTGATCACTTTTATTACCTTTTTTGGGAAGTAAGGTGGGCAAAATTTCAATTTTCTCATAGTTTTAATTTTTTTTATTTTTATGGCGTTCACTGTGCAGGGAAAGTAACATGACCGTTTTATAGATCAGGTCGTTACGGACGCGGCGATACCTAATATGTGTAGTGTATTTTATTTTTTAAATTTTTATTCAGTGATAAATGTTTTTTTTTTATCTTAACTTTTTTCACTTATTTTTTAATTTTTTTGACCCAGACCCACTTGGTTCTTGAAGATCCAGTGGGCCTGATGTCTGTAAAATACAGTACAGAACCTATATAGGTTTCTGTACTGTATTTTACTTACACTGAACAGATCTATGCTTTCAGCATAGATCTGTTCAGCATCATGGACAGCAGGACGCCTGAGCAGGCGTCCTGTTGCCATGGGAACCTTCCCCGTCTGCCACAACTTCGCAGACGGGGAAGGGTGAGGACGGGGCTTCGGGGGGCTGTCTGGGGGCTCTCTCCCTCTCCCATCGGGGGGCTGCAAAGGCACAGCAGCCCCCCGATCGGAGAGGGAGGGAGCTCCCTCTTACTGTTAACCTTTTCCATACAGCGGTCCGTACGGACCGCTGTATGGAAAGGGTTAAACGGCTGACATCGCATCAACGATGTCAGCCGTTTATACCAGGGTGCCAGCAATGTGCTGGCACCCTGGTATACCCACTGTACACCAACGATTATGCAATGGGAGGCGGGCGGGGAATCGCGATCCCACCTGCCGCACCGCCCGCCTCCCGCAACGCCCCCACCGCCTGCGACACCCCCCCTGCACCACCCGCCGCCATCAAATCGTGCAGGGGTGCAGGGGGGGTGTACAATATTGATTTTAGGCACTTGGAAGTTTCTGATCCCTGCGGTCAGGGACCGCGGGGATCAGAAACTGCAAAAAGCGCAGCAAACCGCAGGTCTGAATTGACCTGCGGTTTGCTGCGATCGCCGACACGGGGAGGTCACATGACCCCCCCCTGGCGTTTTGAGAGGATGCCGGCTAAATGATTTCAGCCGGCATCCTGTTCAAATTAACCCCTGGGGCGCCGGAATGCCGATTTTAAAGTTAGGACGTACCGGTGCGTCCTTGGTCCTTAAGGACTCGGGAAATAGGGCGTACCGGTACGTCCTATGTCCTTAAGGGGTTAAGGAGTTAGAGGCATTCCGTTATTCATTCCGTTATAATAGAAGTCTATGGGCTGCAAAACGGATCCGTCCCATTTCCGTTATGAAGAGGAGCCCTCCTCTGAACCCTCTCCAGCCTGCTATGTTTGCCTTGTTCACAGGAGCCCAGAACTGTACACAGTCCTCCATGTGTGGTCTGACTAGTGATGTGTAAAGTGGTAGGACTATGTTCTTATCACCGGCATCTATGCCCCTTCTGATGCAACCCATTATCTTATTTGCTTTGGCAGCAGCTGCCTGACACTGGTTTTTGCAGCTTAGTTTGCTGTTCACTAAAATTCCTAGGTCCTTTTCTATGTCAGTGTTACTCAGTGTTTTACCATTTAGTATGTACGGGTGACTTGCATTATTCCTTCCCATGTGCATAACCTTACATTTGTCAGTGTTAAACCTCATCTATCACTTCTCTGCCCAAGCCTTTAATCTATTCAGACCTCTCTGTAGCAGTATACTGTCCTCTGTAGTATATATACAGTATACTGTCCTCTGTAGTACATATATATATATACAGTATACTGTCCTCTGTAGTATATATATACAGTATACTGTCCTATGTAGTATATATACACAGTATACTGTCCTCTGTAGTATATATACAGTATACAGATTTCTGAATAGCCAGTCTTAGAAATTTCTAAGACTGGCTCACTTCCAGTTCAAGGCTCTTCCTTTTGGCCTCTCCTCGTCGCCAAGAATCTTTACCAAGATTGCGATCATAGTGACGGTGGCTCTTCGTCTCCAGAATATACAAGTCTTCCCCTACTTGGACGACTGGCTTCTGGCAGCCCAATCCAAACACCTTCTGCAGATCCATCTCCAGCAAGCGGTGAGACTGCTTCAATCCCTGGGGTTTCTAGTAAATTGGAAGAAGTCAGAAATCATCCCTACTACCTCCAAGTCCTTCCTAGGGTTCACGATAGACACGCGCAGCATGACACTTTTCCTGCCAACTGTAAAGATTGGGACTTTAAAGAAGGAGATACGAACTCTGTTATCCTTACATCGTCCTTCGGTTCGCAGAGTCATGAAGACACTGGGACATATGACAGCGACGGCCGATGCCGTCCCTTGGGCCATGATTCATACCAGGGACTTACAGCAGGATATGCTACAAACGTGGCATCACAGCAACCACAGTCTGAAAGCAAGAGTGAGGCTGAAGCCTTCAACAATTCAGAGCCTAAACTGGTGGCTTCAGACCAAGAATCTTTCCTCTGGGAAGAGTTTCGAGTTCATGTCTCCGGTCATAATCACTACAGACGCATCCGGCCAAGGCTGGGGAGCACACCTCCAAGACAAATGGGTTCAAGGCCTCTGGTCCCCGCAAATGAAGAAACAATCTTCAAATTTCAGGGAGCTGAAGGCGATCCACTTGGCTCTTCACCAGTTTGCAGCAGAGATAATAGGGAAGCCTGTGCTTGTGCGTTCAGACAATCTCCCGGTGGTTTTTTACCTAAACAAGCAAGGAGGAACGAGGAATGCGGTTCTCCTGAGCTTGTGCAAACAGATCTTCACCTGGGCAGAATCCCACCTTTTAGAATTAAGAGCCATGCATATCAAAGGTTGCTGCAATACTCAAGCGGATCGGCTGAGTCGGAGGATGATCAGACCAGCAGAATGGGAGCTGAATCAGGATGTGTTCCAGCAGATAGTGGCCAAATGGGGTCTGCCAGCATGGGACTTGATGGCGTCCAGAAGGAACAGGAAGCTGCCAAGGTTTTGCTCTCTGAACAAGTGGGAAGACCCAACTCGGGTGGATGCCTTTTCCTTCAGCTGGAAACACCTATTCGTATACATCTTTCCTCCGGTCCCCCTCATTGTGAGAGTTCTTCGGAAGATCCTGGCAGAGAGGCCTCAGGCGATACTAATCACACCGTTCTGGCCGAGAAGGTCGTGGTTTCCCCTTCTTCTCCAGCTTTCCAAGGGGGAATTCTGGAAGCTCCCTCTGGTTCCGGATCTTTTAATTCAAGAGGGTCTGTATCATCAGCATCTGGACAGACTACACCTCACAGCCTGGAGGCTGAAAGATCTGCGCTAGAAGAAAGAGGACTCTCAGATTCAGTAATTAATACGCTTCTTTGCTCTCGTAAACAATCGACAAATATGAAGTATGCCAAGATCTGGAATAAGTTCTCAGAGTGCCTCTGTGAGTCGGGTGGTTCAGTCATTAACATCTCTTCGGTACTGCAGTTCCTTCAAGACGGTTTTCAGAAGGGTCTCAAACCCAATACATTAAGGGCACATATGACGGCGATCAATGCCATGACCGAGAATAGATTCATTCATCACCCACTCATCGTCAGGTTCTTTAGGGCAGTAAGAAAGTTAAGGCCTATTTTTCGAGAACCCTTACCGGTCTGGGACCTGTCCTTGGTACTTAGAAGATTAACGACTTCTCCATTCGAACCTCTTCAGCAAGCTGATTTCAAATGGCTTACCTACAAGGTGTCCTTTCTAATTGCAATTACGTCAGCAAAACGGTTGGGAGAGCTACGAGCCCTTTCCTCTAAACATCCGTACCTGAGGATTCTTCAAGACGGAGTACTACTTCGTACCATGCCATTCTTCCAACCAAAGGTCTCATCTTCTTCTAACATTAACAGAGAGTCCTTCCTTCCAGCATTCTTTCCTGATCCTTCCGATGAACAACAGAGTGCGTTACATACACTAGATGTTAAGAGGGCAATTGAAATTTACCTTCTCAGAACCAAGGAGTTCAGAAAGGCAGAGAACCTCCTCCTGTTATATGCCGGTTCAAGAAGAGGGCAGTGTCCATCCAAGGATACCATTGCAAGATGGATTAAGTCTACAGTTGTGGAAACATACGCTCTTGAGGGAATTTCTCCTCCGTTCCCAGTCAAGGCACACTCTACAAGATCCACTGCAGTGTCCTGGGCAGAAAAGGCGCAAGTTTCCCTAGAAGACATCTGCAACGCAGCATCCTGGTCTTCAACACTGACCTTCGCGAACCACTACCGCCTGGACATCTATACCAAGAGCTCGGCCTTCGGCACTGGCGTTTTGAGTGCAGTACTAGATGCGGAAGCCCCCCCTTTGGGATCTATGCAAATCCCGTGATGTGCTGCCGGAGTACGAAAAGGGAAAGGAGAAATACGTACCTGGGATTTTACTTTCCTTGAGTACGGAGGCAGCACATCAATACCCTCCCTAATAAATTTTTTCTCTTTGGAATTGTTTTGTGTCTGGATCTATTTTTTCAACACAAGGATGTATTCTGGTTGCCGCCTTATATTAGGGAGCTAATTAATTGATTAATTGTTCTGATTTATCTAGGTGGGCGGTCCTACAACCTGAAGGGAATGGGATTAACCCGTGATGTGCTGCCTCCGTACTCAAGGAAAGTAAAATACCAGGTACGTATTTCTCCTATATATATTCAGTACACTGTCCTCTGTAGTATATATATACAGTATACTGTCCTCTGTAGTATATATACAGTATACTGTCCTCTGTAGTATATATATACAGTGTAATGTCCTATGTAGCGCATATATATATATATTTATAATGTAATTTGAGACTGGCACTCCCACGTAAGAGTAATAACAATAATAGCAATTATCTGAAATATTCACAGTATTTATTATGTCACATAAGATAAAAACTAATCACAATGAAAAGCATAATAGTTGCTGCAGCAAATATATAAATCTTAAAATGAATAAAAGTAAAAAGAGTCCAATAAAAAATATCCCAAAAAAGAAAGAAAACAAAATCCCTAAATAGGGAATAAAAAAGGCACAGTTCTGCGCAGATTCGCCCAAGCTGTAATGCAGTGTTTCCAATCTGTATAATGCTTGCGCTTGAGTCAGTCTATTGACTGTATATTAGGCTAATTCTCTTGATATGAGTAGCAATAGAGTATACTGTCCTCTGTAGTACATATATATACAGTATACTGTCCTCTTTAGTATATATACAGTATACTGTCCTCTGTAGTATATACACAGTATACTGGCCTCTGTAGTATGTATACAGTATACTGTCCTCTGTAGTACATATATATACAGTATACTGGCCTCTGTAGTATATTGCAGTATACTGTCCTCTGTAGTATATGCACAGTATACTGTCCTCTGTAGTATATATACAGTATACTGTCCTCTGTAGTATATATATACAGTATACTGTCCTCTGTAGTATATATATATATATATAGTATAATGTCCTATGTAGTATATATTTACAGTATAATGTCCTATGTAGTATATGCGTTAATTTCTTAACGATAATTTGTTTTCCCTTAGTCCTAACAGCAGCACATGTGGGGTTTATCCGCCCCAGTGAAACTGGTAGGTCAGACGGAATATTTAATGAAGTAAAGTAATCAAATAAATCCACGCCCCCATTTCCTCACTATAAGAGGCCAAACCCCCCATACATCAGTGTATCATAACAAGAAACTCTCAAAAAACAAACAAAGGGAGGGATATTTGTGTGCTGCTGTTAGGACTAAGGGATAACAAATTATCGTTAAGAAATTAACGCTTCCCTTACGTCCTAACCAGCAGCACATGTGGGGACTTAGCAAGAAGTTAGCCTAAAGGGTAGGGACTTCAATGCTGAATGGAATTCAAAACAGACCGCCCAAAGGCAGTGTCTTCTGAACCCCTGAGGTTGAGTCTATAATGGCTCACAAAGGTAGAATGTGAGCTCCAGGAGGCCGCGGAACAGATCTGTTCCAGAGGAATAAGAGACCTTTCTGCCCAACTAGTAGAGACTGCTCGGGTGGAGTGAGCAGTGACAAAGGCAGGAGGAGGTCTATTCTGGGAAGCGAAAGATTCTCTGATGGCCTCTCTGATCCATCTACTTAGAGTAGGCTTAGAGGCCTTCTTCCCTTTATTCCTGCCAAAGAACAGGATAAGAAGATTCTTTGACCGTCTGAACTCCCGGGATCTCTCAATGTAGATTCTCAAACATCTGGCCACATCCAGAGTATGGAGGGAACTTTCTTCTGCAGAGGAAGAAGAGGAACATAACACAGGCAAACACACAACTTGATTAATGTTGTGCACAGAGGGCACCTTAGGCAAAAAGGTGGGTAAAAAACGTAAAAGGACTCTGTCCGGTAAAAATAAAGCGTATGGCTCTGAAATGCGTTTGGCCGAAGTTACGGCCAACAAAAAGGTTACCTTCCAGGATAAAAACTTAAAGTCCATTTCCTCTAAGGGTTCAAAGGGAGGATCACTCAACCCTTTAAGCACCACTGAGAGATCCCACTGCGGTATAAGTCTTGAAATGCTAGGCTTAAGACGTACGGCTCCTTTAAGGAACCTCTTAATCAGAGGGTCTTGATGTAAAGATCTGCCAAAGGCGGCTGACAGAGTTGAGATCTGTACCTTGAGTGTAGAAGGGCTGAGGCCCTTATCTAGTCCATCCTGCATGAGACTTCGTTCTTAAGACCGCTGCTGATAGCCCTTCAGGCTCTAGAAGGATTGAGTCTGGATGGATCCAGGCCGAGCTGAGTGCCCCGTGACACCAGGTTCTCCATTGGGGGAAGCTTCCAATATTGCCCTTGGCTCATCTGCATGAGCAGGGTAAACCAAGACCTCCTGGGCCAGAATGGAATCACGGCTATTACTGAGGCTTGGTCCTGCCGAATCTTCATCAATACCCTGGGTATCATGGCGATGGGAGGAAAGATGTAGGCCAGCCTGAACTCCCATGGAATTGACAGAGCATCTACTGTCAAGGGATTGTCCTTCCGATACAGGGAACAGAAGTTTCCACTTTGGCTTTGAATCTTGTCGCCATGAGATCTATGTCGGGGGGCCCCACCGGAGAGTGATCTGATGAAAGATCTCCTGATTCAGAGACATTTCTCCTAGAGCCGGGACTCCTCTGCTGAGCTGGTCCGCAACCACATTCAGGGACCCCCGAATATGGACTGCTGAAAGGTGGGAAAGATTCTGCTCTGCCCAAGACAGAATTAGACCTACTTCTGAGAGTAGACTCTGAGACCTGGTGCCTCCCTGTTTGTTGATGTAAGATACCGCAGTAGAATTGTCCGAGCGAACCCTTACAGCCTTGTTTCTGATAAGGGGGAAAAAATTAAAGAGAGCCATCCGGATTGCTCTGAGTTCTCTCAGATTAGATGACATCAAACGCTCTTGAGGGCTCCAGGATCCTTGAACTTGAAGTTCCTCTAGATGGGCACCTCAGCCTAGAAGGGATGCATCTATCGTCAACAGGATCCAGCAAGGTTGGATCAAGGACCTCCCATCTTTGACCTGTTTCCGCCACTTCACTGAGCAGCAAGCTTGAGAGGACAGGGAGCACTTTGTCTCTAGCCCTCTGGGAGTTCGATCCCATAGACTCAGAACTTCCGCTTGAAGAGGGCGAATATGCCACAAGGCCCAAGGAACTGCATGCACGGCTGCTGACATTAGGCCTAACATCCTCATCAATACTCTGATAGTTACCCGGCAGGGAACCATGAGTTGATCTGCAGTCTTGGAAATGAGTAACTTCCTTTCCGGAGAAAGGTAGAGCGTCATGTTGGCAGAATCTATTATGAACCCTAGAAACCTCCTGGTAGTGGAGGGAGAAATCTCTGACTTCTGCCAATTGATAATCCAGCCCAAGCGCTGGAGGAAGGACTGAGCCTGCAGAAGATGAAGATGAAGCGTCTCTACCGAGTGGGCTTTTAGAAGCCAATCGTCCAGATATGGAATGATCTCCAGGCCTCTCAATCTGAGGGGAGCTACTACAGCTATTACCACTTTGGTGAAGATGTAAGGCGCGGTTGAGGTGCCAAAGGGAAGCGCGGCAAACTGAAAATTTTTCACCGTCCCCCTGAGACTCACTGCCACTCGTAGATACTTCCTGTGGGCCTGGCACACAGGGATGTGAAGATAGGCATCCCTTAGATCCAGTGTAACCATCAGGTCCCCTTGGACTCAGGATGCTGATTACCGATTTGATGGTTTCCATCCTGAACCGCCTTTTCTTTATGTATCGGTTGAGGTAGCGGAGATCTATGATTATGCACCAACCTCCTGTGGCTTTGGGAACAAGGAAAACTGGCGAATAAATGCCGGATCCAAGCTCTTCTGGAGGAACCTCCTCCAAGGCCCCTTTCCGCCTGTATTCCAGTATAGACTCCTCCAACACCGTTTGCTTCTCGCGTGGAAGTAATCTTGTCAAAACTAATTTTTCTGGGGGAACAGATAAAAATTCTATCCTGTACCCTGTCCTTATTATATTCAGGACCCAGGGATCTGGAACAAACTCTGTATATAGGTATTTAGAAAAAAAGTTAAACGGCCTCCGACTGGGAGGTCTGAAAGCATAGGAGTCAAATTTATGACTGGATCTGACGGAAGGGGAGGGCCGTCACTGGTCGGCTTTATTGTTTTTGTTCCCACCAGAACGATATGATCCTCCCCTCCTGGACCCACGGCCTCGCTGAGGCCTGGATTGGCCCTGAAAGGGTCTGGACCCTCTACCCTGCCTACCCCTACCCCTAGGGGTTTGAGGGAGGCATTTACCTTTTTTATCGGCAAGACCCTCCATGATGCGGTCCAGTTCAGCCCGAAAAAGCCTTCCTGGCTCATAAGGGAGGCTGCATAAATTATACTTGGAGGCATTATATGCCACCCAAGGTTTTAGCCATAGTGGCCTCCTACCCGCTGAAGAGAGGGCCCTAGCCTTAGGTCCCTTTCACACGAGTGAGTTTTCCGCGCGGGTGCAATGTGTGACGTGAACGCATTGCACCCGCACTGAATCCTGACCCATTCATTTCAATGGCTCTGTGTACATGAGCGTTGTTTTTCACGCATCAGTTCTGCATTGCGTGAAAATCGCAGCATGTTCTATATTCTGCGTTTTTCAAGCAGCATAGAAGTGAATGGGGCTGCGTGAAAAACGCATTGCATCCACAAGCAAGTGCGGGTGCGATGCGTTTTTCACTGATAGTTGCTAAGAGATGTTTGTAAACCTTCAGTTTTTTATCACGAGCGTGAAAAACGCATTCCACTCGCGTGGACAAAACTGAACAACTGCACGCAATCACAGACAAAACTGACTGAACCTGCTTGTAAAATGGTGCGAGTTTCACTGAACGCATCCGGAGCCAATCCGTCACGCTCATGTGAAAGGGGCCTTAGAGGCTAATTTTAACTGCTGTGGGCCAGAGTCACACAGAAAATCCAAGGCAAGTAGAATGGACTTAAACTGCGCCAGGATGTCATCACGGGATATGCCAGAGTCGATATCCGACTGCACCTGTCGGAGGCTTCTTTGAAGGAAGAATGCTACCTCCGTCGAGGATATAGCCACAGATGCAGCAGCAGCAGAGGTGGAGTAAGATCTTGTCAAGGTGCATTCTACCCGCCTGTCCATCGGGTCCTGTAAGTTGGAGCCATCATCAGCCGGGACAAGGGTCCTCTTAGACAATTTTGCGATTGCCAAATCAACTTTGGGCACAGTGCCCCACTGGTCTAATTGGGATGTCACAATCGGGAACATGGACTTGAAGCGCTTTGAGATGACCGGTGCCTTCTCAGCATGCTTCCATTCTAGCTTCATTAACCGAGACAGAGTCTCGTCCACTTTGAAGGCCCTTGGCCCCCTAGAGGTGGACTCTGAAGCTTCCCCAGGATCAACATCCTGGTCCCCCGACCGGATGGATCTAAGTAACCTCTGGGTCTTCTCTACAGGAAAGAAGTACCTTCCAGCCTCTTCTTCCTCCCCGCTAGACTCAGAGGAATGGACTTTGTCCACGGTATGGTAGGCTTCCTCCTGCATAGGAGTGGGTCTCAGAGGAGATCGGACACTGGGTCTTCTGGATGACACGGAATCCCTTAGGGTGTTCATTGAGGACTCCACAAAGTCCTTTACCCAGACTCCTACCTCCTGTATGGTAGGCTCCGTATCAGGAGGCAGAGGAGGAGGACGGCAAGAGGGACACCTATTAAATTCATAGGAGTCTGCTAGAGGGGTGTCACAATCCCTACACACCAAATGCTTGCGCTTGGATGACGTCTTGTGCCCAAACCGATCCCCATCACTGGCAGAAGACATTATCTGCAGAGAAAAAGTTATAATGAATGAACAATGTCTATCCCTGACGAAGGTACGCCGAAACGCGCGTTGGGGTAGCGCCACCCTGGGTCTTCTTGCACACGGTCTTCTCAGGTGAGCTCTGGTTCACCCTGCCCCCCGCTGGTCTTGTGGTCATTTGTGTCTACTCACACTTTGTCCCTCATGCTACTTACTTCTGCAACTTTATCCAGTGGGGATGCAGGAGCTGACCTTGCTCTACCTAATATTGTATTTTACTATTCACATATTCTTTCCATGGGTTGGGCACTGTACCCAGGATTCTTCTTTCCCATGTTAGACATGATTGTACTTTGATCTTTTTATGTTTATTCCGTGTGTACCTTTCTTCCCAGGGTGGCGCTCTGCTTTTTCTCCGCCCTCATCACCTTGTTTCACGGCATCCCATGCATTTATTTATCTCTTTTTGTTATTTTAAACATATGATAATAAAATTTATATATTTTTTGGTAATATGAGCTCTCTTTTCATTTGTTTCTGCTGTTTCACTCGGGAGCTTTTACCGAGTTACACTTTAGGTATATCCCCTGTGGCTACCAAGGGTGGGCATTGTTCCTTACCTGCCCTGGGGATATCCTGGGTCATTTTTGTTTATCTGACTTAGACAAACAAAGAAGCAGCAAACCTACCAGGCACAGGAAAGCTGGTAACTAAAGTAGACTGCCTCAATAACCAACCCAAGGCTGCAAACAGCACAGCCTGGAAGGACTGGAGGCTTTATATATTTAAATTTGACACCCAGAGTGACGTCAGACGCCAGGTTTGAACAAACTTTAATCATTGTTGTTCACCGACAGACCACTAGAGGGCGCTGGCACACAAGCTTCCGCAGGAGATGTGAGGAAACCATACAGGAGCTCCGTACCTAGCAGGAGCTTGCCTGCCTCCTGAAAAGAGAAACACAAGGTTAGCCTGTAATCTAAGAGTACGGCAAACAAATGGCTGCCCCCCGTCTGTCCTGCAGTCCCAAAGGACAGAAGAAAACACACTGATGTATGGGGGGTTTGGCCTCTTATAGTGAGGTAATGGGAGCGTGGATTTATTTGATTACTTTACTTCATTAAATATTCCGTCTGTCCTACCAGTTTCACTGGGGCGGATAAACCCCACATGTGCTGGAGGTTAGGACGTAAGGGAAATACAGTATACTGTCATCTGTAGTATATATACAGTATATTCTCCTTTGTAGTATATATATACAGTATAATGTCCTTTGTAGTATATATTTACAGTATAATGTCCTATGTAGTATATATATACAGTATACTGTCTCCTGTAGTGTGTATATATATATATAGTATACTGTCATCTGTAGTATATATACAGTGTACTTTCCTCTGTAGTATATATACAGTATACTGTCCTCTGTAGTATATATATACAGTATAGTGTCCTCTGTAGTATATATATACAGCACACTGTCCTCTGTAGTGTGTATATATACAGTATACTGTCCTCTTTAGTATATATACAGTATACTGTCCTCTGTAGTATATATATACAGTATAGTGTCCTCTGTAGTATATATGTACAGTATACTGTCCTCTGTAGTATATATATACAGTATAGTGTCCTCTGTAGTATATATATACAGTATACCGTCCTCTGTAGTATATATACAGTATACTGTCCTCTGTAGTATATATATACAGTATACTGTCCTCTGTAGTATATATGTACAGTATAGTGTCCTCTGTAGTATATATATACAGTATAGTGTCCTCTGTAGTGTATATACAGTATACTGTCCTCTGTAGTGTGTGTATATATACAGTATACTGTCCTGTAGTATATATATATAGCACACTGTCCTCTGTAGTATATATATATATATATATACAGTATACTGTCCTCTGTAGTATATATACAGTATACTGTCCTCTGTAGTATATATGTACAGTATACTGTCCTCTGTAGTATATATATACAGTATAGTGTCCTCTGTAGTATATATATACAGTATAGTGTCCTCTGTAGTGTATATACAGTATACTGTCCTCTGTAGTGTGTGTATATATACAGTATACTGTCCTGTAGTATATATATATAGCACACTGTCCTCTGTAGTATATATACAGTATACTGTCCTCTGTAGTATATATATATACAGTATACTGTCCTCTGTAGTATATATACAGTATACTGTCCTCTTCTGTGTTAATTACTTTACACAGTTTAGTGTCATCTGAAAAAATTGATACTTTACTATGCAAGCCTTCTACCAGATCATTAATAAATATATTAGAGAATAGGGCCCAATACTGAACCCTGTGGTACCCCACTAGTGACAGTGACCCCTCCAATACTGACCCCTGAGGTACCCCACTAGTGACAGTGACCCCTCCAGTACTGACCCCTGAGGTACTCCACTAGTGACAGTGACCCCTCCAGTACTGACCCCTGAGGTACCCCACTAGTGACAGTGACCCCTCCAGTACTGACCCCTGAGGTACCCCATTAGTGACAGTGATCCCTCCAGTACTGACCCCTGAGGTACCCCACTAGTGACAGTGACCCCTCCAGTACTGACCCGTGAGGTACCCCACTAGTGACAGTGATCCCTCCAGTACTGACCCCTGTGGTACCCCACTAGTGACAGTGACCCCTCCAGTACTGACCCCTGAGGTACCCCACTAGTGACAGTGACCCCTCCAGTACTGACCCCTGAGGTACCCCACTAGTGACAGTGACCCCTCCAGTACTGACCCCTGAGGTACCCCACTAGTGACAGTGACACCTCCAGTACTGACCCATGAGGTACCCCACTAGTGACAGTGACCCCTCCAGTACTGACCCCCTGAGGTACCCCACTAGTGACAGTGATCCCTCCAATACTGACCCCTGAGGTACCCCACTAGTGACAGTGACCCCTCCAGTACTGACCCCTGAGGTACCCCACTAGTGACAGTGATCCCTCCAGTACTGACCCCTGAGGTACCCCACTAGTGACAGTGACCCCTCCAGTACTGACCCCTGAGGTACCCCACTAGTGACAGTGACCCCTCCAGTACTGACCCCTGAGGTACTCCACTAGTGACGGTGACCCAATCTGAGTGTGTACCATTAATAACCACCCTCTGTTTTCTATCACTGAGCCAGTTACTTACCCACATACAGACGTTTTCTCCCAGTCCGAGCATTCTCATTTTATATACTAACCTTTCATGTGGTTCAGTGTCAAATGCTTTGGAGAAGTCCAGATACACGACATCCATTGATTCGCCGCTGTCAAGTCTAGAACTTACCTCCTCATAGAAACTGATTAAATTAGTCTGACATGACCGATCCCTCATGAAGCCATGCTGATATGGCGGTATTTGCTTATTTTCATTGAGATCCTCCAAGATAGCATCTCTCAGAAAACCTTCAAACAGTTTACCCAGGACAGATGTTAGACTTACCGGCCTATAGTTTCCAGGCTCTGTTTTTGAACCGTTTTTGAATATTGGCACCACATTTGCTATGCCCCCCCAAAAGAACAAAACCCACTAGCTGATAACTGCTGGTGGGGTCGTGTGGGGCCAAATTTAAATCATACACACCAAATCAAATCAAAGTCCCCCCCACTAATAAATTACTAACAGATACTAAATGACAATATCTTTATTAGTTTACATCAAAATTGTGAACATATAAAATCTATCACAACAGCGGCATACACATATAAAAATGGAGGATACAACCGTCCTGTAAGTAAACAAATACATATCAAATGGGCTTAAACCATCTACATAAAGCACCCAAAGTCTATCATTAAATGGGTAGACAAAAAAGAATTATAAAGTGCATAGTGCTAGCCCGGATAGCTAATATCAATTGTATATGTCCCAAGACAATAGAAAATGAAGGCAGCATTGCATAGAGACCAAGAATGGAATGACATGTTATAAAGAGCATAGCCCAACAAAATTGTTAAGATACAGACCAGTGTGCCTCCACCTCGACGTAGGTTTCTACTATGTGCAAGGGAAGAGCAGGCTCTATATGTATGTATATATAAATATACCTGTACACATAACGCCCCAGAGTGGCATTACCACCTTTGCACCCCACTACTGTCTTTATTGGTTAACCTCTTGTCATCATATGTATTTATTCCAAGTCCTTCACAATGTGAATTCCTATTTTGCAACTGTTTATAGAAACCTAGAATGTGTCAGCAGATAAGAACCATGTGGCCCATCTAGTCTGCCCAATATACTGAATACTATGGATAGCCCCTGGCCCTATCTTATATGAAGGATGGCCTTATGCCTATCCCATGCATGCTTAAACCCCTTCACTGTATTTGCAGCTGCCACTTCTGCAGGAAGGCTAATCCATGCATCCACTACTCTCTCAGTAAAGTAATACTTCCTGATACTACTTTTAAACCTTTGCCCCTCTAATTTAAAACTATGTCCTATTGTAGCAGTTTTTCTTTTTAATGTTTATGTAATCATGTGATGTACCTGGTTCACCAGTAGGTGGCTGCAAGCATGGCAGAGCTACAGTTAGAGAGAATGGAGCTTTCCATTCTACCCCCCCTCTGTGGAGGATGTGGGGGAGTGGGTGAGTCCCACTTACTGCAAGAAGGGTGGGGACTAGTTTCTTTGAGCAGTCTAGCTTACCCCCTGCTAGGGGAAGGAAGCAAGGGCTGGGCACGTCGCTGTTGGACGTGCCCATGCCCAAGCCAAGCCAGCTAGAGCACCTTTAGCTCTGCTGGACAGGGAGGCCACAGCTTGAAGCCTCAGAAGCAAGGAGGAGTTTTCCCTAGCATAAAGAAGAAGCTGAGTTCTATAGCCAGCCTGTCAGTATAGCAAAGCCAGAGAGCAACAGATGTAGCAGAGAGGAGTTTGCCTGACACATTTTGAATGCTAAAGCCTGCTGAGACAAGACAAAGTCTGTAAACCGTTTGTAGAAATGTTTATGCAAAGTAAAGCTGTTATTCAAGTTCATCACGAGGTCTGGAATCAATTTATTCTTCGCCCCCAAGTTAACTTTTCCCCTTTTTCTGCTTCAGAGCTAACATCTGGGGTCCAGCATATACAGGTAGGAGCACCGTGACACAACAATACTTAAAGGGACATTGTAGGCCACCCTATACCACTCTGCCATTCCTACACCTGGGTACCATCACCAACACCATTTCTTAAAGGTCCCGTTGTTGCTTCATTGCAACTGGCATCACAAACATTTCTTGAAGGGACCCAAGCCTGTTTTCCTAGAGCTTTTTGTTGATGACCTACCTGAGTAGCTCATCAGTATCTGATCGGTGGGGGTCTAACACCTGGTTCCCCCATCGATTTAGCTGTTTGAGAAGGCAGTGGTGCTGACAGTAGCGCCTCGGACTTCTCCAGCTTTTTCTAGTCCATGTGACAAGTTCATCAGTCGTGTGGCGTAGGCGATGCTGAGCCCCATAGAAGTGAATGGGGCGATTCCAAAAACAGCTGCTATACAATGTACGGTGCTGTGCTTGGTGAGCTCGGAGAAGGCCGTGGGGGTCCTGGAAAACCTCTTTAGGTATAGTACAGACCAAAAGTTTGGACACACCTTCTCATTAAAAGAGTTTTCTTTATTTTCATGACTATGAAAATTGTAGATTCACACTGAAGGCATCAAAACTATGAATTAACACATGTGGAATTATATACATAACAAAAAAAGTGTGAAACAACTGAAAATATGTCATATTCTAGGTTCTTCAAAGTAGCCACCTTTTGCTTTGATTACTGCTTTGCACACTCTTGGCATTCTCTTGATGAGCTTCAAGAGGTAGTCACCTGAAATGGTCTTCACTTCACAGGTGTGCCCTGTCAGGTTTAATAAGTGGGATTTCTTGCCTTATAAATGGGGTTGGGACCATCAGTTGCGTTGTGGAGAAGTCAGGTGGATACACAGCTGATAGTCCTACTGAATAGACTGTTAGAATTTGTATTATGGCAAGAAAAAAGCAGCTAAGTAAAGAAAAACAAGTGGCCATTATTACTTGAAAATGAAAGTCAGTCAGTCCGAAAAATTGGGAAAACTTTGAACGTGTCCCCAAGTGCAGTCACAAAAACCATCAAGCTCTACAAAGAAACTGGCTCACATACAGACCTCCCCAGGAAAGGAAGACCAAGAGTCACCTCTGCTGCGGAGGATAAGTTCATCCGAGTCACCAGCCTCAGAAATCGCAGGTTAACAGCAGCTCAGATTAGAGACCAGGTCAATGCCACACAGAGTTCTGGCAGCAGACACATCTCTAGAACAACTGTTAAGAGGAGACTGTGTGAATCAGGCCTTCATGGTAGAATATCTGCTAGGAAACCACTGCTAAGGACAGGCAACAAGCAGAAGAGACTTGTTTGGGCTAAAGAACACAAGGAATGGACATTAGACCAGTGGAAATCTGTGCTTTGGTCTGATGAGTCCAAATTTGAGATCTTTGGTTCCAACCACCGTGTCTTTGTGCGACGCAGAAAAGGTGAACGGATGGACTCTACATGCCTGGTTCCCACCGTGAAGCATGGAGGAGGAGGTGTGATGGTGTGGGGGGGCTTTGCTGGTGACACTGTTGGGGATTTATTCAAAATTGAAGGCATACTGAACCAGCATGGCTACCACAGCATCTTGCAGCGGCATGCTATTCCATCCATTTGCGTTTAGTTGGACCATCATTTATTTTTCAACAGGACAATGACCCCAAACACACCTCCAGGCTGTGTAAGGGCTATTTGACCATGAAGGAGAGTGATGGGGTGCTGCGCCAGATGACCTGGCCTCCACAGTCACCGGACCTGAACCCAACTGAGATGGTTTGGGGTGAGCTGGACCGCAGAGTGAAGGCAAAAGGGCCAACAAGTGCTAAGCATCTCTGGGAACTCCTTCAAGACTGTTGGAAGACCATTTCAGGTGACTACCTCTTGAAGCTCATCAAGAGAATGCCAAGAGTGTGCAAAGCAGTAATCAAAGCAAAAGGTGGCTACTTTGAAGAACCTAGAATATGACATATCTTCAGTTGTTTCACACTTTTTTGTTATGTATATAATTCCACATGTGATAATTCATAGTTTTGATGCCTTCAGTGTGAATCTACAATTTTCATAGTCATGAAAATAAAGAAAACTCTTTCAATGAGAAGCTGTGTCCAAACTTTTGGTCTGTACTGTATGTAGTGTAGCTCCACAATACTTTTGCAATATTCCTTTAAAGAATAGTTACACTTTATGGAGATTTCCTCGCCGTCTCTTCTCCTCCTTGTTCTTTCCTTCCAGTCTCTATAAAAGGCGTTCACTTTCCTGATTCTCTTCAGACTTAGTTTCCTCAGTCGCTCGGCAGACACATAAGGTGCAGCCTGCAGCGCAGTCAGTGTAGCGGAGCTGTGTTCCTGGACCGGGAGCGATGGGCGTCTTCCTGATTTACTTCTTATGTCTTCATACGTGTTTTGTGCTCTCAGCCCCCGGATATGAAGACAACCCCTCTGTCGTTCATGTTTCTAAGGTGCAGTCCAAAGAGGAGGCAGACGACTCGGGGAGCGATGAATCCGACCTGGTAATATTACGCTTATTATTACTATGTGTATTACTCTGCTGCGGTATTATTAGGTATTAGCAGTAACAGTTTTATTACCGGAGCACCTGTTCACATTGTATTTCTTTACTGCACAGTTTTACAATAAATTGCAGCGTTTTTTCGGTGCAGGTTATTTTGCTTGTGTTTTTAACATATATTACCTATAAAAGCCGTGTAGCTTGTGGTTATTACTGCACGGATTTGACGCTCACACTGGGAGTACCAGCACTCAGAGACTTTGTCATTATTTCCCATGTGATGATTTTTATTAGTTGTAATTAGGGATGAGTGAACTTCATAGTTTGAAGTTCTAGTTCGTGTTGAGGTTGTGGTATAATGTGAATTGCGTTATGGATTCCGTTACCACGGACCATAACGCAATTCCATGATGGAATGCCTTTACCGTCATAGTCTATGGCCAGCATAATGGACCCGTTATGCAGCCCATAGACTTCTATTATGACGGAATGAATTGCGTTATGGTCCGTGGTAACGGAATCCATAACGCAATTCACATTATACCACACCCTGAACACGAACTAGAACTTCAAAGTATGAAGTTCACTCATCCCTAGTAGTAATATTATTAGATTTATTATTCTGTTTTTATTATTACTATTATTACTATTATTTATATTATACATATAATATTATTGCACTTTATTTGCAGTGATTGATATTACTGTATATAGTGTCAGCATTATTCCCTTTTATTATTAATAGTAGTTATTGTATGTAGTATTTTTATCCAGTTTTTCATTATTTATTATATTATTCTTTACTTTCATGTTTTTTTTGTTTGAAAAATGCATCAAAACTGATTGCGCTCGCGCAGCAAAAACTGAAAGACTGAACGCAAATGCAGACAAAACTGAGTGAACTTGCTTGTGAAATGGTTTGAGTTTCACTGAACGTATCCTGAGCCAATCCGTATTGTTCGCGTGAAAGCGGTCTTATAGCGTCACTGGGTGAGGGGAGGTTCCAGCACCAGCACAACAAAACTAAATATACACCTGCCCGTCTGGGCTCTGCCTAATACACAGAAGGTTCTGCAGCGCACGGGGGTTAACGTCCATGGGATCCCTTTAAGATGGTATAAGTCAGGGGCGTTGTTAGGTCAAAAAATTCCAGTGCCCCGAATGCAGGGCCGGCGGGAGCCCCTGGCCCACGCCACCGCCTCCTAGCAAATTTATTCACTTCACTTGCCTCTGTGTAATCTCGCACAGGCGCACTGGCAGGGGCATTGTCGAGCGAAGTGCGCATGCACCGTCTTCCAGGGCACCTCATTCGACGATGCCTCTGCCAGTGAGCCTGTGCAAGATTACACAGAGGCAAGTGAAGTGAATTAGTTAGCTAGGAGGTGGCGCTGGGCAGGGAGGGGATCTGTGGATGAAATTTATGGGGATCTGTGGTGGATGACACTTATGGGGGGATCTGTGGATGACACTTATGGGGGGATCTGTGGATGACACTTATGGGGGGATCTGTGGATGACACTTATGGGGGGATCTGTGGATGACACTTATGGGGGGATCTGTGGATGACACTTATGGGGGGATCTGTGGATGACACTTATGGGGGGATCTGTGGATGACACTTATGGGGGGATCTGTGGATGACACTTATGGGGGGATCTGTGGATGACACTTATGGGGGGATCTGTGGATGACACTTATGGGGGGATCTGTGGATGACACTTATGGGGGGATCTGTGGATGACACTTATGGGGGGATCTGTGGATGACACTTATGGGGGGATCTGTGGATGACACTTATGGGGGGATCTGTGGATGACACTTATGGGGGGATCTGTGGATGACACTTATGGGGGATCTGTGGATGACACTTATGGGGGGATCTGTGGATGACACTTATGGGGGATCTGTGGATGACACTTATGGGGGATCTGTGGATGACACTTATGGGGGATCTGTGGATGACACTGATGGGGATCTGTGGATAACACTTATGGGGGATCTGTGGATGACACTATTATGGATGATCTGTGGGGCTGCCCAGACGGCTAGGCCCTTCACTGTAGTTATTAAACCCATTCAGTAGTCCCCCATTCACTGAACGGGGGACTGCTGAAAGGGGTTAATAACTACTGTGAAGGCCCCCCCCCCCGGTGGTGATGAGGGCGTGACTTCATGGGGTGGAGGCATGGCTTCACGTGGGCTCGTGCCCCAGATCTATTTAGACTCTAGCAACGACCCTGGTATAAGTGTTTGTCGTGACGCCAGTTGCCCGGTGGTAACCAGTGATGTAGATGGTACCCAGGGTAGGAATTCCAGAGTAGTGTTTGGGGGCCTAATGTCCCTTAAATGTGGCTGTGCACTTGTCACGGTGCTCCTACCTGGATACAGTGGAATCCCAGGCGTTATCGTGCACAGCAAAATCAAGGGGTAGTTGAATGGTGGGATGAAGAAATAAATTGGAGTCCAGTCCCGGTATAATGTTGAACAACAGCTTTACTTGAATAAACTTTCATCAGGGAACAATCTTCCAAATTTGTCTTGGTCACCAGCAGGCTTTGGCATTAATTCTGGCAGGTGTAACTGGGTGCCGAAGGCGCACTCGGTCTCCCATCAGCAGCAGACCTGCTGCTTAGCTTCGGGAGCGAGGATCTGTGTTTGACCTCGTTCCCAGGGCGGCTTTGCTAGCTGGGAGGCTCCCTGCTCCTAGGTCTGCCTTGAGCGCCGAGCTGATCACTCGGTGCCCGACTGGTCGGTCTGCCGGTCATGTGACGCTGGCCATGTCACATGTCCCTCACTGCCCACTATAAATACAGGCAGCCTGCTGGCCACAGGTTGCCTGTTAATTTAGGTTCCTGGCGTTTGTTGGATACCTGTATACTTACCTGATCCTGTTCCCTGACGATCCTTTGCCTGCTCCTCCTGTACTGCGCATCCCTCCTGGTATTTTGACCTCGGCTTCCACCTGACTATTCTTTGCTGACCCCTTTGGTACTTCTCGACTCTCCTGGTATTTATGACCCCGGCTTCTCTTGACCATTCTTTGCTTATCCCTCTGTACTGCGTTGTCCTCTTGGTTTTGACCGGGTCAGTTCACTATCCGTTATTTGTCTTGTCTGTCCTTCCCGCACGTATCCTAACTTATGGACTGCCGTCCAGTTGTCCCCTGTCATCAGGACTTGTGAGGCAAGTAGGCAGGGCCAGGGGTGAGGGTGGAGCGCAGTGGTCACTATCCTCCCCCCTGTGTGTGTGTGTACGTGACCGTTACAGATTAACAGGCCCAATAACCACTGTATAATGAATCCTCTGGTGACCCTGACTGACCATGTCTCTAATCTGATGTAGATGGTGCAGGAGCTAGGGGAAACGCTCAGTTTTTTTGAGTTAGGGCATAGTTCTTCCACTCCTCAGGCCTCCAGTCTGCATTTTGAGCCCCAGATTAAGCTCCCAGAACCCTTTTCTGGAGACCGGAAGACGTTTCTCGATTTTAAAGAGAGTTGCAGACTTTACTTTCGTTTGCGCCCCGAGAGTCAATGCGTGGGCATTATCATTTCCCGACTACAGGGTGATCCCCGTTCTCTTTACCTGCTGGTGCCAGTTGTTTAACTTCTGTGGAGAGGTTCTTTCAGGCCCTGGGTACCCTCTATGATGAACCAGACAGGGCTCTGGTAGCCGAGACGGCTCTAAAGGCACTGGTTCAGGGCAATCTACCTGCAGAGGATTATTGCACCCAATTCAGAAGGTGATGTGTCCCCTCAGGATGGAACAAACCAGCCCTGAAGAGTCAGTTAAGGTCAGGTCTGTCTGATAATTTAAAGGATCTTCTGGTCAGTTATCAACTTCCAGAGACCTTAGAGGAGATGATGACCCTTGTTGGCCGACTTGACCGACGGGTTAGAGAGAGACGACAGGAACGACAGTTCTCTTCCCAGATGGTGGTCCAGCCAGAGGCCTATCCCAGAGACAACGCTGAGGTCTCCACCGAGGAACCCATGCAGGTTGGCATGACCCGAGGGAATCTTCGCCGCAGACGTGGAGAATGCTTTTACTGTGGAGATCCTGACCATTGGATCAACCAGTGTCCTAAGAAGGTCCTCTCTGTCAAGTCTCCTAAGGCAAGGCAACCTAAAGACCAGGTACACCCTGAATTTTCAAAAAGCTTTTGGTACCCATTACGATTTCTCTGGGGGTAGATAAATGGCCGGGTAAGGCCTTTATCGATTCTGGCTCAGCGGCCAGCTTTATTGACTCTGAGTACGCTGTAAGATTGGGTATGCCAAAGTTTGCTTTACCAACTCCTATCCATGACATGGCTATTGATGCTACTCCTCTTATTGGTGGTATGGGGAGCTCATGTACCTCAGAGATTTCTTTAACTGTGGGTGTGTGCCACTTAGAGAGCTGTTCCCTTTTAGTCCTGGAGAACCTACCGGTTGAGGTGGTACTAGGGTTGCCTTGGCTCCGACTACATAACCCCACTATAGATTGGTCCAAGGGGGAGTTGGTGAGATGGGGGTCTAAGTGTAACTCGTGCTTGCCCGTGGTACAGGCTGGGGTCTCAGTAAAGTCTGATACTTTACCCACTGTTGTTAGGGAATATTCTGATATATTCTCATTACCAACCCCGGAGGTTCTACCCCCCCCCCCCCATAGACCTTATGAATGTACTATAGAGCTAGTAGAGGGGGCCAAGTTTCCTAAGTGGCGATTTTTTAATCTTTCTAAGCCCGAACGCAAGGCCATGGAAGATTATATTAAGGAGAGCCTTGGTAAAGGGCATATTAGACCTTCTGTCTCTCCTATGGGGGTGGGGGGGGGTTTCATTAAGAAAAAAGATGGTGGTCTTAGGCCATGTATCGATTACCGGAGATTAAATAAAATCACTGTCCAGAATAGATACTCCCATTGATTCTGGATTTATTTAACCAGGTTCTGGGGGCAACCTGGTTTTCCAAGATTGACCTAAAAGGGGCATACAATCTAATCCGAATCAAGGAGGGAGACGAATGGAAGACGGCGTTCAATACTTCGGCAGGACACTTTGAATATCAGGTGATGCCTTTTGGGCTCAGCAATGCCCCAGCTGTGTTTCAAAACTTTATGAATGACATTCTTAGGAAGTTCTTAGGTAAATTTGTTATTTTCTATCTTGACGACATTTTGATATTGTCTCCTGACTTTGAATCCCATGTGTCTCATGTTAAACAAGTATTAGAGGTGTTGAGGGAGAATCAGCTATCCGCTAAGCAAGAGAAATGTGTCTTTGGTGTACAGGAGATTCTGTTTCTAGGGCACGTTCTGACTCCTCACGCCTTCAAGATGGATCCTGGTAAGGTACTAGCAATTAACCACTTTACGTCCGCCCATAGGATATAAACGTCCTATGGGTGGACCTCTATTTCTGAAAGCACGTTTTAAAACGTCCTTTCAGAAATAGCAGCTGCATGCTAATCGTGCAGCTGCTGATCGGGTTGCCCGCTGTCAGTGACAGCAGGGCAACCCAGAGATAAGGCAGGGACAGTTCCCAGGTGTCCCTGCCTTCCGTATCGCTGCAAACACAGCGCTCACCGAGCGCTGTGTCTGCAGAGCAGGAAGCGCTATGCGCTTCCTGTTCCGGCCCGGCGGTCATGTGACCGCCGGGACCGGAGCGTGCAGAAGCTGTGTGAGGTCTTACAGAGACCTCGATCAGCCCTGCTCTGAGGCTGTACAGCGCAGAATCACGCTGTACAGCCTCTCTGGGGGGTGCATTTCTTCTGTAACTGGGGCTACTATGTCAGCCCCAGTTACAGGAGAAATCAACTGTGAAAAAAAAATGAAAAAGTGAAGCAAATGTCCCCCAGAGGTCTTGTATGACCTTATGGGGGACGAAAAGTGTAAAAAAAAATAAAGGGTTGAAAAAAAAAAAAAAAAAAAAAGTTTCACATGTAAAAAAAAAAAGGTCCCCAAGTAAGGAATAAAAAAAAAAATTAAAAATAGAAAAAATAAATAAAATAGACATATTTGGTATTGCCGCGTCCGTAAAAACCAGCTCTATAAAAATATCACATGACCTAACCCCTCGGGTGAACACGGTAAAAAAAAAAAAAAAAAAAAACTGTGTCAAAACAAGCAATTTTTGTCACCTTGCATCACAAAAGGTGCAACACCAAGTGATCAAAAACACGTATGTCCCACAAAATGGTGCCAATAAAACAGTCACCTCATCCCGCAAAAAATGAGACCCTACATAAGAAAATCTATCAAAAAATAAAAAAAACTATAGCTCTTAGAACATGGAGACACTAAAACATCTTTTTTGGGTTTCAAAAATGCTATTATTGTGTTAAAGTGAAACATAGTAACATAGTAACATAGTACATAAGGCCGAAAAAAGACATTTGTCCATCCAGTTCGGCCTGTCATCCTGCAAGTTGATCCAGAGGAAGGCAAAAAAAAACCTGTGAGGTAGAAGCCAATTTTCCCACTTTAGGGGAATAAAAATTCCTTCCCGACTCCAATCAGGCAATCAGAATAACTCCCTGGATCAGCGACCCCTCTCTAGTAGCTATAGCCTGTAATATTATTACACTCCAGAAATACATCCAGGCCCCTCCTGAATTCCTTTATTGTACTCACCATCACCACCTCCTCAGGCAGAGAGCTCCATAGTCTCACTGCTCTTACCGTAAAGAATCCTCTTCTATGTTTGTGTACAAACCTTCTTTCCTCCAGACGCAGAGGATGTCCCCTCGTCACAGTCACAGTCCTGGGGATAAATAGCTGATGGGAGTGATCTCTGTACTGACCCCTGATATATTTATACATAGTTATTAGATCTCCCCTCAGTCGTCTTTTTTCTAAAGTGAATAACCCTAATTTTGATAATCTTTCAGGGTACTGTAGTTGCCCCATTCCAGTTATTACTTTAGTTGCCCTCCTCTGGACCCTCTCCGGCTCTGCTATGTCTGCTTTGTTCACAGGAGCCCAGAACTGTACACAGTCCTCCATGTGTGGTCTGACTAATGATGTGTAAAGTGGTAGGACTATGTTCTCATCACGGGCATCTATGCCCCTTTTGATGCAACCCATTATCTTATTGGCCTTGGCAGCAGCTGCCTGACACTGGTTTCTACAGCTTAGTTTGCTGTTCACTAAAATTCCTTTTCCATGTCAGTGTTACCGAGTGTTTTACCATTTAATAAGTACAGGTGACTTGCATTATTCCTTCCCATGTGCATAACCTTACATTTGTCAGTGTTAAACCTCATCTGCCACTTATCTGCCCAAGCCTCCAATCTATCCAGATCCCTCTGTAGTATATATACAGTATAGCGTCCTCATCAGTGTTAATTACTTTACAAAGTTTAGTGTCATCTGCAAAAATTGATATTTTACTATGCAAGCCTTCTACAAGATCATTAATAAATATATTGAAGAGAATAGGGCCCAATACTGACCCCTGAGGTACCCCACTAGTGACAGTGACCCCTCCAGTACTGACCCCTGAGGTACCCCACTAGTGACAGTGACCCCTCCAGTACTGACCCCTGAGGTACCCCACTAGTGACAGTGACCCCTCCAGTACTGACCCCTGAGGTACTCCACTAGTGACAGTGACCCAATCTGAGTGTGTACCGTTAATAACCACCCTCTGTTTTCTATCACTGAGCCAGTTACTTACCCACTTACAGACGTTTTCTCCCAGTCCGAGCATTCTCATTTTATATACTAACCTTTTATGTGGTACAATGTCAAATGCTTTGGAGAAGTCCAGATACACGACATCCATTGATTCGCCGCTGTCAAGTCTAGAACTTACCTCCTCATAGAAACTGATTAAATTAGTTTGACATGACCGATCCCTCATGAAGCCGTGCTGATATGGCGTTATTTGCTTATTCCCATTGAGATGCTCTAACATAGCATCTCTCAGAAAACCTTCAAACAGTTTACCCACAACAGATGTTAAACTTACCGGCCTATAGTTTCCAGGCTCTGTTTTTGGACCCTTTTTGAATATTGGCACCACATTTGCCATGCGCCAATCCTGTGGGACATTCCCTGTCAGTATAGAGTCTGCAAAAATCAGAAATAAGGGTCTGGCTATGACATTACTTAATTCCCTTAGGATACGGGGGTGTATGCCATCAGGTCCTGGCGATTTGTCTATTTTAATCTTTTTAAGTCGCTGTTGCACTTCTTCCTGGGTCAGACAGGACACTTTTAATGGGGAATTTATCTCAACATTCTGCATGTCATCTGACAATTTATTTTCCTCAGTGAATACATTGGAGAAAAAAATATTTAACAGCTTTGCTTTCTCCTCGTCGCTCTCTGCGACTTCTCCCTCATTACTCTTTAACAAATAAAAAAAAGTATACATATTAGGTATTGCCGCGTCCGTAATAAACAGCTCTATAAAAATATCACATGAGCTAACCCCTCAGATGAACACCGTAAAAAAAAAAAAACTGTGTCAAAACAAGCAATTTTTGTCACCTTGCATCACAAAAGGTGCAACACCAAGTGACCAAAAACGCGTATGTCCCACAAAATGGTACCAATAAAACCGTCACCTCATCCCGCAAAAAATGAGCCCCTACATAAGAAAATGTCTCAAAAAAACAACAAAAAACTATAGCTCTCAGAACATGGACACATTAAAACATAATTTTTTTGTTTCAAAAATGCTATTATTTTGTTAAACTTTAATAAATGAGAAAAAGTATACATATTAGGTATCGCCACGTCCGTAACAATCTGCTCTATAAAAATGTCACTTGACTGAACCCCTCAGGTGAACGCTGTAAAAATAAATAAATAGAAACTGTGCTAAAACAACCAATTTTTTGGTCACCTTGCCCCATAAAGTGTTATAATGAATGATCAAAAAATCATATGTACCCAAAAATAGTACTAATAAAACTGGCACCTTATCCCCTAGTTTCCAAAATGGGGTCACTTCTTGGGAGTTTCTACTGTAAGGGTGCATCAGGGGGCTTCAAATGGGAGATGGCATCTAAAAACCATGTGGAGTTCCTTTTCTTCTGCTCCCTGCCGTGTGCCCATACAGCAGTTTATGACCACATGTTGGGTGTTTCTGTAAACCGCAGAATCTGGGTAATAAATATTGAGTTTTGTTTGGCTGTTAACCATCGATGTGTTAAAGAAAAAATTTGATTAAAATGGAAAATCTGCCAAAAAAGTGAAATTTAAAAATTTGATCTCCATTTTCCTTTAATTCTTGTGGAACGCCTAAAGTGTTAACAAAGTTTGTAAAATCGGTTTTGAATACCTTGAGGGGTGTAGATTCTACAATGGGGTCATTTATGGGGGTATCCACTATGTAGGCCCCACAAAGTGACTTCAGACCTGAACTGGTCCTTATAAAGTGGGTTTTGGCAATTTTCTTAAAAATTTGAAGAATTTCTTCTAAACTTCTAAGCCTTCTAACGTCCTAAAAAAATAAAATGACAATTCCAAAATGATGCCAACATAAAGTAGACATATGGGGAATGTTAAGTAATAAATATTTTATGAGGTATCACTTTCTGTTTTAAAAGCAGAGAAATTGAAATTTAGAAAATTGCGAATTTTTTAAATTTTTGGGTAAATTTGGGATTTTTTCATAAATAAAGGTGAAATATTTTGACTCAAATTTATGACTATCATGAAGTACAATGTGTCACGAGAAAGCAATCTCTGAATGACTTGGATAAATAAAGGCGTTCCAAAGTTATTACCTCATAAAGTGAGATATGTCAGTTTTGTAAAATTAGGCCTGGTCAGGAAGGGGGCAAATGGCCCAGATGGGAAGTGGTTAAGGAATGGGTAAGACCTTCATCCTTAAAGGCCTTACAACGGTTCTTATGTTTCGCCAATTACTATCGTAAATTTATTATGAATTTTTCTGTAATTCCTAAACCGTTGACCGACCTTTCTAAGAAAGGGGCGGATTTGGAGAACTGGTCTACTGAGGCCATTTCTTCATTTGAAAAATTAAAAAAGGCATTCAGTAGCGCAGGAGCAGTCCTTTCACAAGGTCCTGTTAGCCTCACTAACCTGAGACCGTGTGCCTTCTTCTCCAGGAAATTCTCTCCCACGGAGAGAAACTACGACATAGGGAATAGGGAGCTGCTGGCCATTAAATGGGCATTTGAGGAGTGGAGGCATTTTCTGGAGGGGGCAAGGCATTGTGTAACTGTTGTCACTGACCATAAAAACCTTATGTTTCTCGAGTCTGCTAAGAGGTTGAATCACCGTCAAGCCAGATGGGCTCTGTTTTTTACTCGTTTTGATTTTTCAGGCCGGGGAGTAAAAATGTGAAGGCAGACGCATTATCTCGGAGCTTCCATGCTTTTCAACCTACTGAGGTACCACCTGAATCCATCCTACCAGCAAAAACTTCATAGCAGCTCTAACCCAGGATATCTCGGCTCGCATTAGATCTGAACAACATCTGGCACCGGTATCCACCCCAACAGATAAGTTGTTTGTTCCAGTACAATTTCGTCTCCAGCTGTTGGGTGAGTGTCACGATTCTGCCTTTTGTGGACATCCGGGTGTTGAGGGCACTAAGGATCTGGTTTCTAGATCTTATTGGTGGCCCACTCTAACTAGGGATGTCAAGTCCTAAGTGTCAGCCTGAGAGGTTTGTGCCAGGTAAAAGACACCTAGGACTCGCACCTGCTGGTAACCGACGACCTCTACCCATTCCCAGTAGACCCTGGTCCCATATCTCGGTGGACTTTACAACTGACCTACCGCTGGCGGAGGGTAAGACTGTGGTTTGGGTAGTGGTCGATAGGTTTAGTAAGATGGTCCATTTCATTCCCCTGTCTAAACTCCCGAATGTCAAAACCCTGGCGTCTACTTTTGTGAAAAAATTGTTCGATTGCATGGTATCCCGGAAAATATTGTTTCTGACAGGGGTGTGCAGTTTGTATCCAAATTCTGGAGGGCCCTCTGTCAAAAATGTCAAATTTCATTGTCTTTTTCCTCCGCCTACCACCCTGAGAGTAATGGGCAGACTGAACGCCTTAATCAGTCTGTGGAACAATTCTTGAGGTTGTATGTTGCTGATGACCAGCAATCATGGGTTAAATTTCTTCCATTGGCTGAATTTGCTTTGAATAACCGTGTCAATTCTTCTGCTGGGGTTTCACCTTTCTTTTGGAACCATGGTTTCCATCCCCATTTTCATTCTGGCTCATCCATCTCCTCCTCTAACCCTGAGGCGGATAGGCTCTTCTCTTCTCTGTGCCCAGTTTGGGCCCGGGTTCAATCAAACTTAGAAAAGGCTCAAAGTTCTCAGAAACTCAAGGCCGATAGGAGACGTTCAAGAGGGGTGAATTTTTAGGTTGGGGATAAGGTATGGTTGTCCTCCAAGAATCTCTCTCTTAGGCCTCATGCACAGGACCGTTGTTTTCATTCCGTGTCGGTTGTTCCATTTTTTGTGATTTTCTGCGGACCCATTGACTTTCAATGGGTTCGTTGAAATTTCGGCTAATGCACCGTTTGTCATCCGCGTCAGTGATCCGTGGTTTCAGTCCGTCAAAAAAATATAACCTGTCCTATTTTTTTCACAGAAAACGGTTCGCAGGCCCATTCAGGTCATTGGGTCCGTCAAAAAATGATGACACAAGATTGTCATCCGCGTCCGCGTTTCCTATCATTTGCATGGCAAACTTGACTTAGATTTTTTTTTACTTTCCTTCAAGTCTGGTCCCATTTTGCGGACCGAGAAAAACAACAGTCGTGTGCATGAGGCCAAAAGGTAGATTCTAAAAAGTTTGCTCCTCGTTTTATTGGACCTTATAAGATCACGGAGGTGATTAACCCGGTATCATTTAGGTTGGAGCTGCCCGAGTCATTCCACATTCATAATGTGTTCCATAAATCTCTACTCTAATATTTTGAACCGGTAGTACCATCGAAAGCCTCGCCTCTGCCGGTTCTTGTTAATGATGCTGTCGAGTATGTGGTGTCTAAAATAGTGGATGTCAGGAAGGTGCGTAATTCCTTGCAGTACCTGATTCACTGGAAGGTCTATGGACCTGAAGAGAGATCTTGGGTACCTGCCAGGATGGTTCATGCAACTAGACTTGTTCGAAAATTTCATTTAGAACACCCTGAAAGGCCATCGCCTGAAGTCTTGGGTCCAGTGGCCCCTCGTAAAAGGGGGGGCACTGTAACGGGGTACCAAAGGCGTACTCGGTCTCCCATCAGCCGCAGACCTGCTGCTTAGCTTCGGGAGCGAGGCTCTGTGTTTGACCTCGTTCCCAGGGCGGCTTTGCTAGCTGGGAGCCTCCCTGCTCCTAGGTCTGCCTTGAGCGCCGAGCTGATCACTCGGTGCTCGACTGGTCGGTCTGTCGGTCATGTGATGCTGGCCACGTCACATGACCCTCACTCCCCACTATAAATACAGGCAACCTGCTGGCTACAGGTTGCCTGTTAATTTAGGTTCCTGGCTATTTGTTGGATACCTGTATACTTACCTGATCCTGTTCCCTGACGATCCTTTGCCTGATCCTCCTGTACTGCGCATCCCTCCTGGTATTTTGACCTCAGCTGGGAAACACACTCGACTCTGCTACATCAGATGCTCTCTTGCTCTGCTGTCCTGATAGGATTAAATAGGAACTTTTTCCTTTGCTGTGCTTAACTTTCTGTAGTCTGGTTTGTCTTTGTCTTTATCCAGAGTAGCTTTCTCTCCCTGGCTCCTGAGGCTTGTAGCTTGGGCTTCTAAGTCCAGCAGAGCTGAGGGTGCTCTGCTGGCTGGAACACAGGGGGTAAGCTAGACTCACCACTGACCTTCAGTAACTAAGTCAACTCCTCCCTGGAGGGAGAGAAGAGAATGGAAAGAGGGGTTCCATCCTTTGTCCCTGTAGCTCTGCCATTGTTGCCGCCATCTGCTGGTGAACCAGGCACATTACACATAAACAGTTGCATAATCAGAAATAGAAATACACATTTTGCAGGATCTGGAAATCAATACATATGATGACATATTACCCATAAAAGATAGTGGAGAGGTGTAAAAGGTGGTAATGAACCTCTGGGGCGTTACAGTTCCTCTCTCACCGATAGAGTCCTGTTCACACCAGGGAAGTTCAGGCTTCACACAACCTCACGGTCAGACAGTCACCAAGCTCTATCTATCTATCTATCTATCCACGGTCAGCTCTCCAGGCGTATCTCCCCCGGACTGACAGTCTGACATCCGCTTTATTCCCCAGTAATGACCCCAGCACCTCACCTCAGGCTTAGTAATATCTGTAGTGGAAGGGTGTGGACTGGGAGGTCCCACTGCCAATCCTACCAAAAATCCAGCCCATAAAGCTTAAACACCTTCAGCAACTATGTTCTGGTGCAGCTTCCTGGATTCATCTATCTCAGCAGTGATGGCCAGTTCACATTGTTCGCCCACAAACATATGCGGACTGACATCTTTTTTCACAAGTCCGGCGAGGCACAGGTAAGCCCTTACCTGTGCCTGTGCCACGAGCTGGTCTGAAAACAAGTGCGGTCAGCGGGAACAGTCAGTTCCCGAGAACAGCCTCCGGGGGCCTTCATCGGGCTGTTCTCGGAATTGCCTGCTCCCGGTGACCGCATTTGTTTTCAGAGGACTTACCTGTGCCTCGCCGGACTTGTGAAAAAAGATGGCAGCCCGCATATGTTCGCCGGCGAACAATGCGAACTGGCCATCACTGCTGAGGAGCCTGGGTGAGACATCCACGCCCTCCAGCACTTCACCGGACACATCACCTCACCATAGTGAGGGACAATATGTGCGGCGCGCATCGCTTCACCTCTTTTCATACTAGGCCACGTCTCTAACTCTGCCCAAAGCATAATCACTGACTCTGCAGCAGCCGGGGATCGGTTAGACGAGTATACCGCATGTGGAGCCCCCGGGACAACTCTTTTCTTGAGCTTCAATATCCGTTTAAATATTGGCTCATAAATCATCAAATTATAGATATTTTAAGGTCCAAATTGCACCAAATAATGACGTTCTGGTCTAATACAGAGGCAGAAACCAGACAGATAGTTTAGCAAGGAGCAATTTAGTACATTTATTAATGCACATTTCTGCATTAATTCACCAGGTCAAAAAGAGGGACAGGAGGACATGGGTTAAAAACATGGACACTTGGGAGGCATGCCACACTGAGTTATAAAAATCTAATAAAATCTCTTAATAATAATAATAAAAAATAACACATAATTCGGTACCTGGCATTCTCCAGCGCTGCAGCCGCTCCGCTCCTCCGCTTCCTGTTTGCAGGCTGCAGTGCTGATGTAGCTGTGCACTCACTGGGCTCTGCTGCTTCATGCCATGTACTGAGTCAGTGCAGTGACCGTATATATGGCTATAGCTCCACTGTGCCCTGTATACTCAAGCTTGAGGTGGGTACCAGAGTGGCAGTATACCAGAGTCATCAGTTTGCAGCACATTTCTTCACACCCTTCACTGTCCTCACATTCTGATCTCGCGCTCCTTGTGCCGTCAGTTATCCCATAATGAGAAAGAGAGAACAGAAGGCGAAAACTCTTCACTGATTTACTGAAAAGGAAAAACTACAATCTTACATTGACATAAGTCTTCAGCCCCTTAACTCGGGACGTAAGTCTTCAGCCCCTTAACTCGGGACGTAAGTCTTCAGCCCCTTAACTCGGGACATAAGTCTTCAGCCCCTTAACTCGGGACATAAGTCTTCAGCCCCTTAACTCGGGACATAAGTCTTCAGCCCCTTAACTCGGGACATAAGTCTTCAGCCCCTTAACTCGGGACATAAGTCTTCAGCCCCTTTACTCGGGACATAAGTCTTCAGCCCCTTTAATACTCAGGACATAAGTCTTCAGCCCCTTTACTACTCAGGACATAAGTCTTCAGCCCTTTTACTCGGGACATAAGTCTTCAGCCCCTTTACTCAAGACTTAGCTGAAGCCCCTTTGGCAGTGATTTCAGCCTCCAGCCTTCTTGGAGATGATGCCACAAGGTTTACTCCCGGATTCGAGGCTCTTCGGCCGTTCTTCTCTGCAGATCTTCTCCAGCTCTGTCAGGTTGGATGGGGGCCGTTGGTGGACAGGCATTTTTAGGTCTCTCCAGAGATGTTCCATTCGGTTCAGGGCTCTGGCTGGGCCCCTCAAGGACATTCCCAGAGTTGTCCCTAAGCTGTTCCTGTGTTGTCTTGGTTCTGTCCTTAGGGTCATTGTTTTGTTGAATGGTGAACCTTTTTCTAAAGTCCAGAGTTCTGGATCAGGTTCTCATTAAGAATATCTCTGGACTTTGCTCCATTCATCTTTCCCTCCACTCTGACCAGTCTCACTGCCCCCCCTAACATGATGCTGCCCCCACCATGCTTCCCTGTAGGAATGGTATTGGGCAGGTGATAAGCGGCGCCTGGTCCCCTCCAGATATGATGCTTAGGCCCCTTTCAAAAGGGCGAGATTTCCGTACGGGTGCAATGCGTGAGGTGTAGACAAAGTGAAAGACGTTCTGGATGCTCTGTGTCTTCTGTGTCTCTTCTGTTTTCAGCAATTAACATGAATATTATTATTTTATTTTTTTTTATCGTCATTTTATTCTCTTACATTTTACTTTTTTCAAATCATACAGGATGACTCTGCAGGGGACTCCTCAGAACCTGATGAAGATCTTCCAATAGTATTCATAGACAGCATCTATGTATCTGGTATATTTCCAAATCCGTTATTGACTTTCACCTGATCGTTTTGATGATCTTAGGTTAAATCACATTTCCTGCCTCCTGTAACGGCTGCTAGAAGATTGCGTCTCGCTCTCCGGGAACTAATCTGAATAAACACTGTGTGATGCTTCATTTACCCTGCGGGGGGCGCTGCAGAGAAATCCAAACCCCACAGATTACAGCTGATTGCTGAGGGTTGTACAGAAATCAATTTGAGCAAGAAAATAAAAATAAAACTTGATGTTTTCTCATCATGTGTTTGTGAATATTTCATAGAGTGCGGTATCTGGATTCGCCATGTAAACCGCTCTCTGGGTGGCTTGTTAATAAAGCAGCTCTCTCTTCCTCTCTCCCAGCAGGAAGTGACAGTATCAGAGCGACCAGCAGTCAGAAAGCTGTTCTTTCTGTTTCCTTCTCTCACATTGAACACATTTACAGGAGGATCAGACGTGATGTGAACAGAACTTTAGTTTTGCTCTAAAAGCTGAGGGTTTGTAACCGTTGTATCCAGTCTGGACAATCCTCTAAGCTGAACAGTCTGGACTCAAGACTGATACATTATTACCCCCATGGATACATCATAACCTCCACTGATACATTATAACCTCCACTGATACATTATAACCTCTACTGAAACATTATAACCTCCACTGATACCATTTCACAGGACATTTTTTACACATTTGAATTTCAAACTACTTCTCACGCATTAGGGCCCCTAAAATGCCAGGGCAGTATAACTACCCCACAAGTGACCCCATTTTGGAAAGAAGACACCCCAAGGTATTCCGCGAGGGGCATAGTGAGTTCATGGAAGTTTTTATTTTTTGTCACAAGTTATTGGAATATGAGACTTTGTAAGAAAAAATAAAAAAAATCATCATTTTCCGCTAACTTGTGCCAAAAAAAAAAAAAATTCTAGGAACTCGCCATGCCCCTCACGGAATACCTTGGGGTGTCTTCTTTCCAAAATGGGGTCACTTGTGGGGTAGTTATACTGCCCTGGCATTTTAGGGGCCCTAATGCGTGAGAAGTAGTTTGAAATTCAAATGTGTAAAAAAATGCCCTGTAAAATCCTAAAGGTGCTCTTTAGAATTTGGGCCCCTTTGCCCACCTAGGCTGCAAAAAAGTGTCACACATGTAGCATCGCCGTACTCAGGAGAAGTAGGGCTATGTGTTTTGGGGTGTCTTTTTACATATAACCATACTGGGTGAGATAAATATCTCTGTCAAATGACAACTTTGTATAAAACAAATTGACAAAGTTGTCTTCTAGAGAGATATTTCTCTCACCCAGCGTGGGTATATGTAAAAAGACACCCCAAAACACATTGCCCAACTTCTCCTGAGTACGGCGATACCACATGTGTGACACTTTTTTGCAGCCTAGGTGGGCAAAGGTGCACAAATTCTAAAGAGCACCTTTAGGATTTCACAGGACATTTTTTACACATTTGAATTTCAAACTACTTCTCACGCATTAGGGCCCCTAAAATGCCAGGGCAGTATAACTACCCCACAAGTGACCCCATTTTGGAAAGAAGACACCCCAAGGTATTCCGCGAGGGGCATAGTGAGTTCATGGAAGTTTTTATTTTTTGTCACAAGTTATTGGAATATGAGACTTTGTAAGAAAAAATAAAAAAAATCATCATTTTCCGCTAACTTGTGCCAAAAAAAAAAATAATTCTAGGAACTCGCCATGCCCCTCACGGAATACCTTGGGGTGTCTTCTTTCCAAAATGGGGTCACTTGTGGGGTAGTTATACTGCCCTGGCATTTTAGGGGCCCTAATGCGTGAGAAGTAGTTTGAAATTCAAATGTGTAAAAAAATGCCCTGTAAAATCCTAAAGGTGCTCTTTAGAATTTGGGCCCCTTTGCCCACCTAGGCTGCAAAAAAGTGTCACACATGTAGCATCGCCGTACTCAGGAGAAGTAGGGCTATGTGTTTTGGGGTGTCTTTTTACATATAACCATGCTGGGTGAGATAAATATCTCTGTCAAATGACAACTTTGTATAAAACAAATTGACAAAGTTGTCTTCTAGAGAGATATTTCTCTCACCCAGCGTGGGTATATGTAAAAAGACACCCCAAAACACATTGCCCAACTTCTCCTGAGTACGGCGATACCACATGTGTGACACTTTTTTGCAGCCTAGGTGGGCAAAGGTGCACAAATTCTAAAGAGCACCTTTAGGATTTCACAGGACATTTTTTACACATTTGAATTTCAAACTACTTCTCACGCATTAGGGCCCCTAAAATGCCAGGGCAGTATAACTACCCCACAAGTGACCCCATTTTGGAAAGAAGACTCCCCAAGGTATTTTGTGATGGGCATAGTGAGTTCATGAAATTTTTCATTTTTTGTCACAAGTTAGTGGAATATGAGACTTTGTAAGAAAAAAGAAATTCGCATTTTTGTACCATAGTTTGTAAACGCTATAACTTTTACCCAAACCATTTTTTTTTTTTTACCCAAACATTTTTTTTTATCAAAGACATGTAGAACAATAAATTTTGAGAAAAATTTATATCGAAATGTCGTTTTTTTTTTCAAAAAATCTTACAACTGAAAGTGAAAAATTTCATTTTTTTTGCAAAAATTTAGGTAAATTTTGATTAATAACAAAAAAAGTAAAAATGTCAGCAGCAATGAAATACCACCAAATGAAAGCTCTATTAGTGAGAAGAAAAGGAGGTAAAATTCATTTGTGTCGTAAGTTGTATGACCGAGCAATAAACCGAGAAAGTAGTGTAGTGCAGAAGTGTAAAAAGTGGTCTGGTCATTAAGGGTGTTTAAAGGGCTTCTGTCACCCCACTAAAATGTTTTTTTTTGTGTACTTATAATCCCTATACTGCGATTTATCCATACATAATGTGATTTTGCTAAAAACATACTTTTATAATATGTAAATTACCTGTCTACCAGCAAGTAGGGCGGCTACTTGCTAGTAGCAGCCGCATACTCCTATCAAAATGACGCCCCCTCCGCAGGTTGATTGACAGGGCCAGCGAACGGGATCTTTCTCTGCTGGCCCTGTTTGCATTCAAAATCTCACGCCTGCGCCGTACCTTTCTTCAATCAGCGCAGGCGCACTGAGAGGCGGACGCTCGCTCGGCCGCTCCATCCTCAATGCGCCTGCGCCGGGTGTAGATGTGACGTCATCGGCGCAGGCGCATTGAGGATGGAGCGGCCGAGCAAGCGTCCGCCTCTCAGTACGCCTGCGCCGATTGAAGACCGGTACGGCGCAGGCGCCAGATTTTGAATGCAAACTGGGCCAGCAGAGAACGATCCCGTTCGCTGGCCCTGCCAATCAACATGCGGAGGGGGCGTCATTATGAGAGGAGGATGCGGCTGCTACCAGCAAGTAGCCGCCCTACTTGCTGGTAGACAGGTAATTTACATATTATAAAAGCACGTTTTTAGCTAAATCTACTGAACCAAAATGATTAATCACATTATGTATGGATAAATCGCAGTATAGGAATTATAAGTACACAAAAAATAAACTGTTTAGTGGGGTGACAGAAGCCCTTTAAGCCAGGGGAGCTGAGGTGGTTAATATTGATTGAGCACTTATAACACTTGATAATAATCAATGATGTAAAATGAGAAACCAAGCAGAAATATAATAATAAAGTGTACTAAGGGAGACTGTGTCCATCTTTAATCAGTCCAAAGTAGAACTACTGAGCGGTATATCCTACAACAAGAAGACATCAAGTAGTAGTGAAGGAGTCTTAGAGACCCAAAGCCCAGAGCTTCTCAGTAAGTAATGCTTCACCAAACTAATATCCAAAAGACAAGACAAATAAAATAGACAAAGACACAAGGGGGGGAGGGGACACCTCTTTCTCATGAGGTCGTTAAGGTTGCCTCGTGGCCCAGTAATTATCCCACAGGTCCCATATGGCATTGAAGAGTATAATTTTGTCCTGAAACATAGCCGTGGAGTATTCCATTGTTCGGACCTCTGTCACCCTAGTGTACAAATCAGAAACCACTGTCAGAGATTAGACAATGAGCTGCTGTTAGTATCAATAGTAATAACTTAAGTGAGTGGTTTTTACCTTGAATGGGGACAACATTGAGCAGGAAGGAAATAGGGTCAGGTCGGATTTCCACTGCAAAAATGTCACTCAGGAGGGCGCCTACTCCAGTCCAGTAGAACGAATCTTGGGGCAGTCCCAGAAAATATGAGGCAATGTACCCCTATGCAAGCCGCATCTCCAGCAATCTCTCGGGACTACTGGGTTCATTCTATGGAGGAGGTCAGGTGTGTGATACCAGTACATTAAAATGTTATATTGGTTCTCCTGATGAAGTACCGACATAGAGGATTTCGCTGACCTCCTCCATATAAGGTGCCAGAGTGCGTCCGGTAAGGCCCTCCCCGGATACTCCTCCCACCACACCATGTAGGAATACCTTTGAACCCGATCAGGGTAGGGAGTCAGCAATATAGAGTAGATCTCAGAAATTAGACCCTTCGCAGGTTCCCCTTCCCTGCAAAGGTGTTCAAAGGCAGTCAGGAGGGAGACTGTGGCCCCTGAGAAAATGGACTGTGCTAAGTGACTGATCTGGATATAAAAGTAATTGGAGGAGGAGGGGAGATCATATTTGGTCTAGAGGGTAGAAAACGGCAAAAGGTCCCTAGTGAAGGGGTCCACAATATCAGCAAACCGAAACACCCCCCGCTGAAACCATGGTCTCGTTGTGGACGTGGTAAGACTAGTAGGGAGCATAGGGTGATACAAAAAGGAGGTCATGGCGGAGTGATTGGAAACCAGAGGGAATTTGCCACTGCACTGCTGCCAGATGCGTCTGGTACAAGTCATGGGCCCTAAGAGATCCTTAACTGGTAGAGTCTTGTGAGAACCGGACCATAGCATGGAATTAGGATGTGTAGGAGCTAGCCAGAGTCTTTCTACTTTCATCCAGACAGAGTATGGATGCAAGGAAGCCCAGGCCGTGACAGAACGTAGCTGGGCCGCCCAGTTATATTTGGACAGGGCTGGTACCCCTAGTCCACCCTGGTGCCTACTAGATAGAAGGACTGACCTTGGGATTCTATGACGTCTTCCCGCCCATATGAATCTAAGGAGGTGAGATTGAATGGATCTCAGATCTTTGAGGGGAACTATAATCGGTAAGGTCTCAAAAAGATACAGAAGCTTGGGCAAGATCGTCATTTTAGTCGCTGCAATACGTCCCATGAGAGAGAGTGGGAGAGCGTGCCACTTGTCCAGGGGACCCCTGATTTCCGCATATATGCATGGGAAGTTAGCTTTATAAAGGTCCACATATCGGGTCGTGAGGTCAACACCCAAATATCGCAGGGAGTCCGTCTTCCAGTGGAAAGGGAAGTTAAACCTGAAAGAGCCCAAGGCCGTCTGAGAAAGATTAAGAGGGAGGGCCTCATTTTTATGGGTGTTGACCTTATACCCCGAGAGTCGCCCAAACTCCTGCAGGATGGAGTGGAGGTTTGGTAGGGAAATATGAAGTTTGGTAAGGGTAAGAAGGATGTCGTCTGCATATAGCGATAGCTTAAACTCCCTGTCCCTGACCATAACACCTCTGATGTCAGGGCATGCCCTGATTTTGTCCACCAGGGATTCGATACACATGGCAAATAATAGCGGTGATAGGGGGCACCCCTGTCTCGTCTCGTTAGCAATACGTATGGGTTGAGATTGAGCATGAGGTAGTTTGATTGTCGCTGTGGGGGAGGAGTATAGGCTAGGAATGGCCCTAACGAAGGGACCAGAAAGGCCATATGCCTGCAAGGTAGCAAAAAGGAAAGGCCAACCTAAACGGTCGAACGCCTTTTCAGTGTCTAAACTAAGAAGTGGCGCCTCCTCACCCGAGCGAGATATGACATCTATCAAGTCAATGTTTCTTCGTGTGTTGTCGGCCCCCTGACGGCCTGGGACAAATCCCACCTGATCTTTGTGGATCAGGGAGGGGAGAAAAACGTTTAGTCGGGAGGCTAGGGCCTTGGTGTAAATCTTAAGGTCTGAGTTAAGCAGGGCAATGAGCCTGTAATTTTGGCATTCGTGGGGATCTTTCCCAGGTTTCGGAATCATCGTGAGATAAGAGTGAGACATTGGTGCAGGTACTGCGTTGCCAGCTAGAAAATGATTAAAAAGGGTTACTAAGTGAGGGATTAGTTCGGTCTTGAAAGTCTTATAATATTTATACGAGAAGCCATCAGGCCCTGGGGATTTACCCTCAGGTAGATGGTCCACCACTTCCCCTATCTCATCCGGTGTTATCGGACTATTAAGGGCGTCAAGATCGGAAGTCGATAGGGTAGGGAGGTGACCGGAGGCCAAATAAGACTGGAGTGTACTATCTCCAAAGTTCTCATCTGAGGGGAGGTTGGAGGGTAAATTGTACAGGGAAGAGTAGTAGGTCGAGAACCTCTCTGCTATCACTCTGGGGACATAGTGGTAACATAGTAACATAGTACATAAGGCCGAAAAAAGACATTTGTCTGTGTGAGGTAGAAGCCAATTTTCCTCACTTTAGGGGGGAAAAAAATTCCTTCCCGACTCCAATCAGGCAATCAGAATAACTCCCTGGATCAACGACACCTCTCTAGTAGCTATAGCCTGTAATATTATTACGCTCCAGAAATACATCCAGGCCCCTCTTGAATTCCTTTATTGTACTCACCATCACCACCTCCTCAGGCAGAGAGTTCCATAGTCCAGGCGCAGAGGATGTCCCCTCGTCACAGTCCTGGGGATAAATAGATGATGGGAGTGATCTCTGTACTGACCCCTGATATATTTATACATAGTTATTAGATCTTCCCTCAGTCGTCTTTTTTCTAAATTTAATAACCCTAATTTTGATAATCTTTCAGGGTACTGTAGTTGCCCCATTCCAGTTATTACTTTAGTTGCCCTCCTCTGGACCCTCTCCAGCTCTGCTATGTCTGCCTTGTTCACAGAAGCCCAGAACTGTACACAGTACTCCATGTCTGGTCTGACTAATGATTTGTAAAGTGGTAGGACTATGTTCTCATCACGGGCATCTATGCCCCTTTTGATGCAACCCATTATCTTATTGGCCTTGGCAGCAGTTGCCTGACACAGTTTTTTGCAGCTTAGTTTGCTGTTTATTAAAATTCCTAGATCTTTTTCCATGTCAGTGTTACCGAGTGTTTTACCATTTAGTATGTACGGGTGACTTGCATTATTCCTTCTCATGTGCATAACCTTACATTTGTCAGTATTAAACCTCATCTGCCACTTATCTGCCCAAGACTGCAATCTATCCAGATCCGTCTGTAGTAGTATACTGTCCTCTGTAGTGTATATATATATATATATATATATATACAGTATACTGTCCTCTTCTGTGTTAATAACTTTACACAGTTTAGTGTCATCTGCGAAAATGTATATTTTACTATGCAAGCCTTCTACAAGATCATTAATAAATATATTGAAGAGAATAGGGCCCAATACTGACCCCTGAGGTACCCCACTAGTGACAGTGACCCCTCCAATACTGACCCCTGAGGTACTCCACTAGTGACAGTGACCCCTCCAGTACTGACCCCTGAGGTACCCCACTAGTGACAGTGACCCAATCTGAGTGTGTACCGTTAATAACCACCCTCTGTTTTCTATCACTCAGCCAGTTACTTACCCACATACAGACGTTTTCTCCCAGTCCAAGCATTCTCATTTTATATACTAACCTTTTATGTGGTACAGTGTCAGATGCTTTGGAGAAGTCCAGATATACAACATCCATTGATTCGCCACTTTCAAGTCTAGAACTTACCTCCTCATAGAAACTGATTAAATTAGTTTGGCATGACCGATCCCTCATGAAGCCATGCTGATATGGCGTTATTTGCTTATTTCCGTTGAGATGCTCTAAGATAGCATCTCTCAGAAAACCTTCAAACTGTTTACCCACAACAGATGTTAGACTTACCGGCCTATAGTTTCCAGGCTCTGTTTTTGGACCCTTTTTGAATATTGGCACCACATTTGCTATGCGGCAATCCTGTGGGATATTCCCTGTCAGTTTAGAGTCTGCAAATATCAGAAATAAGGGTCTGGCTATGACATTACTTAATTCCCTTAGGACACGGGGGTGTATGCCATCAGGTCCTGGCGATTTGTCTATTTTAATCTTTTTAAGTCACTGTTGTACTTAGTCCTGGGTCAGACAGGGCACTTTTAATGGGGAATTTATTTTTACATTCAGCATTTCATCTGACAGTTTATTTTCCTCAGTGATTACTCAGCAGAAGTGGCCAAAATCATTTAAAACAAAAAGATAGCATTTAGTAATTATAAAAAAAAAAAAAGAAGGAGGATGACAGGCAAATTTATAAGATTAGTCAGAGAGAGGCCAAACAAGTTATATAAGAGCTTCTAAAGCACAGGCAGAAGAGAAATTAGCTCAGTCAGTGAAAAAATGCGATAAGACATTCTTCAGATACATAAATGAAAAAAGGGAACCAAATTAAAAACAAAAGAAGGAAGGTATATGGAAGAAGATAAAGAACTAGCTGACTGCCTCAATGAATACTTCTGTTCAGTTTTTACAAAGTAAAATGAAGGAAAAGGACCTCAGTTAGGAAAGAAGACTAATTAATCTTTTGACGCATGTGTCTTTAAAGAGGAAGATGTTCTAAGTCAGCTGTCTAAAATTAATACAAATAAGTCACAGGGGCCTGATGGGATACACCCAAAGCTATTAATAGAGCTTAGCGGTGAACTAGCAAAACCATTAACAGATTTGTTTAACCAATCACTGGTAACAGGAGTCGTCCCAGAAGATTGGAAATTAGCAAATGTTGTGCCCATTCACAAGAAAAGTAGTAGGGAGGAATCAGGCAACTATAGGCCAGTAAGCCTGACATCAATAGTGGGGAAATTAATGGAAACCATACTTAAGGAGAGGATTGTGGAACATCTAAAATCCCATGGATTGAAAGATGAAAAACAGCAAGGGTTTACTACAGGGAGATCATGTCAAACAAATCTTATTGATTTTTTTGATTGGGTGACTAAAATAATAGATGGCGGAGGTGCAGTAGACATCGCTTATCTGGACTTTACTAAGGCTTTTGATACTGTCCCAAATAGAAGGCTTATCAATAAAGTGCAGTCTTTGGGCTTGGACTCCCATATTGTTGAATGGATTAGGCAGTGGCTGAGGGACAGGCAACAGAGGGTTGTAGTCAATGGAGTATATTCAGACCAAGGTCTTGTTACCAGTGGGGTACCTCAGGGATCTGTTCTGGGACTCATATTGTTTAATATCTTTATCAGCGAAATTTCAGAAGGCCTCGATGGTAAGGTGTGTCTTTTTGCTGATGACACAAAGATTTGTAACAGGGTTGATGTTCCTGGAGGGATACACCAAATGGAAAAGGATTTAGGAAAACTGGAAAATCTGGCAACTAAAATTTTATGTTGATAAGTGCAAGATAATGCACCTGGGGCGTAAAAACCCAAGAGCAGAATATACAATCAGTGATACAGTCCTAACCTCAGTATCTGAGGAAAGGGATTTAGGGGTCATTATTTCAGAAGACTTAAAGGTAGGCAGACAATGTCATAGAGCAGCAGGAAATGCCAGCAGAATGCTTGGGTGTATAGGGAGAGGCATTACCAGTAGACAGAGGGAGGCGCTCATGCCGCTCTACAGAGCACTAGTGAGACCTCATCTGGAGTATTGTGCTCAGTACTGGAGACCATATCTCCAGAAGGATATTGATACTTTGGAGAGAGTTCAGTGAAGAGCTACTAAACTAGTACATGGATTGCAGGATAAAACTTACCAGGAAAGATTAAAGGACCTTAACATGTATAGCTTGGAAGAAAGACGAGACAGAGGGGAGATGAGAGAAACTGCTAAATACATAAAGGGAATTAACAAGGTAAAAGAGGAGAGAATATTTAAAAGAAGAAAAACTGCTACAAGAGGACATCGTTTTAAATTAGAGGGGCAAAGGTTTAAAAGTAATATCAGGAAGTATTACTTTACTGAGAGAGTAGTGGATGCATGGAATAGCCTTCCTGCAGAAGTGGCAGCTGCAAATACAGTGAAGGAGTTTAAGCATGCATGGGATAGGCATAAGGCCATCCTTCATATAAGATAGGGCCAGGGGCTATTCATAGTATTCAGTATATTGGGCAGACTAGATGGGCCAAATGGTTCTTATCTGCCGACACATTCTATGTTTCTATAGTGGATTGTTCCGTCATTCCCCCTAATAGCACTCGGACCCGTTTGGGGATTGCGATTCCTGAGTTGTCTGGCCAGCAATGTATGAGATTTGTTCCCCCAAGCATAATAATGCTGTTGTGTGTAAAGTAATCATTTGTTGACACGACCTAAAGCTAGACTCTTCAAATGGGCCCTAGTATCAACAATTCGTCTCAGTGTGCACCGTGAGGGGTGAGCAGCCATCTTGTCTTCTAGGGTTCGCAAGAGAGACGTAAGGGTCTTGACCAAAGCAGTCGAGTCCTTCTTTAATTTTGAGCTTATTGCAATACAATATCCCCTCATGACCACCTTATGAGCTTTCCACAAAGGACGGACATCCCCTACCGATCCCTCATTCAGTTCAAAGTACGTTTTTTTCAAGTGTTCGCGGAGTTTCTCCCTAGTGATGGGCTGCTTCAGGAGGGAGTCATTAATTCTCCAGTGGCATTGGCGAACATGGCCCAACCCACTACTAATGTCGACTAGTACAGGAGCAAGGTCAGACCAGGTGATTTGGCCCATGTCTGCTCCTTCCAATATCCTGAGGGTCGAAATGGTACCAAAGAGATAATCAATACGGGTGTGGGAACCGTGTGGGGCAGAGTAAAAGGAGAAAGACCTATTGGTGAGGTAAGTGAGACACCAGAGGTCATACAGGGAGTATTTCCGCACCAGTTTACGAAAGTCCCTAGCTAAGCGCTGCTGTGTCAAATGTATCGGTCTGCCCGGTAGGGGCAGGCGATCCATCAGTTCAGAAAGCACTGCATTGAAGTCCCCACCTAGGAGGACTAGGGGCTCCGAAGAGTCCACTCCCTCAACAAAAACCTTGCGGAAGATTCCGCCGAGAAAGTGGATCTGGGAAGTGTTTGGGGCATAAATGTTACATAAGGTGATGGGTTTATCTGCTAAATGGCCACGGAGAACAATATAACGCCCCTGCGGGTCTAGAATTGAGGATTCAATTTTGAGGGGACACCGTGCGGATACAAAGATGGCAACCCCCGCCTTCCGACGGCTATAAGTAGCCGAATAAGCAATAGGGTACAGGTGAGAGGCAAAACGAAAGTAGGAACTGCCATCAAAATGTGTTTCTTGTAGGAACACAATGTCCGCTTTAAGGTATTTTAGTTCCAAAAGCAAGAGTTTCCTCTTGGCGTTGGGGGTTGAGCCCTTTGACGTTGAAGGTTATGCACCGCACCATGAGGGTATGTGATGAGATATAATATATGCAGGGTACAGCTCACCGAAGGAATCCGTATGCGTCGGTGGCTTCACACTAGTTGAACAACGGACCAAAGGCAAGACTGAGGTACACGCTCCCCACAGGTATGAGAGTTCAGGCACCTATAGCAGGAGAAAAAAAAAACACAATGGGGGGGGAGAGACAGGATGAGACAACACAAAGTCAGACAAACAAGCAACAGTAAACAACTATTCCCAGGCTGCAATCCCTGCCAGGGGCAAATATGAAGCCCCTTTGGGGGTGTAAGCGTCGGAGACCAACAAGTTGAGGTTGGCCAAAGAGCCAACCACAAGTATCTGAAAAAACTATAAACAATGAGGTGGGCCCTTCAGATAGCCTGCACCGTAATGTAGCAACAAGGAATCAATAACTGGCTTAACGATAATAAACGACCAATATGGGGGTCTATCAGAGTCCAACGACCCTGGGAGTGTGAAGGATTAAGGGCAGAGTTCAGGACGACCAAGTCCTCCAGGCCAGTGGCGGTCAGGCAGGTGGACGGTGCCCTGATGATGGAGGAGACCGTAGAGAAGAGGATGCACTTGGGCCAGGTCTTTTCCTGGTTACAGGAGACCAAATGCGCTGTGGCGGAAGCGCTGGTGACTCGAACTTCTAATCCGACATGTCGGGTATAGGAATTCCAAGCGATTCGCAAAAGGGGTGGAGATCCGAGAAGGAACAGAGAGTCTCTGTTCCTTGATGACGGACCATTGAGGTAAAGGGGAATCCCCAGCGATAGGCAATCTGGCGGTCCCTGAGTGATGTGAGGAGAGGTTGAAGATGTCTCCTGTTCTGAAGTGTGAACCAGGATAGGTCAGGAAACAATTGCACAGGAGCGCCATCAAAATCAAAGTTGCGTAGAGATCTCACCTTAGCCATGATGGCTTCTTTAAGGGTGAAGTCGTGCACACAACAAATTACGTCCCTAGGACGTGCAGAAGAGCCCTTGGGCTTGAGTGGTCTATGAGCTCTGTCCAGCTTGATCTTATGCGAGAATGGTTTTCCCAAGATCATCTTAAATATAGCTTCCAGTGTGGCAAAGAGATCCTCATCCCTGTTAGCCTCCGGAAGGCCCCGTACCCGCCCATGCTCCTGAGCACAGCCGTTTGGGCAGTAATAGATTCCTTAAGAGTGGATATGTATTGCCTGGTGTCATCATGGGCATTTTCCAGAGAGTCCACCCGGTCCACCACGTGTTTGATATCAGTGCGAACTGCCGCAATTTCAGCTCTGCAGGCTTCTGTAACTTAAGAGATGAGAGCCCGAAAGTCCTTTTTTGTAGGAAAACGGCTAAAATAGCTCACCCGGGGCTGTGGAGGTTAAGACAGGGCTGGGGGGTCCATAACAGCAAGTGATGGGGGGCTTGGTGATCTGGCCCAGATTTCAGAAGGGAGAGGAGAGCTACTGTCCCCTTGATCCAGCAAAGGGGGGGGGGGCTGGAGACTGCTTGCTTTGCCAGGGCTCATGCAGGGGGGTCCTAGGGAGGGTAGGTGCAGGGGCCACAGGGGTAGTATCTCGTACCCTAACAGGAGCCAGAGTACCTTTGCGTGATGTCTCCCTCTGAGGGGTGAATCCAGGAGCCATCATGGTGGGATCCCTCCTTTCAGCGGCGGCTGGCCGAAACGGCAGCTGGTGAGAGCCCCAGCTCTGAGACTCCGTCCCTTAGTGAGCTCCAGCAGGGGTTTGCAGCGCTGGATCACACTCATTGCTCAGAGCGCGGGAGTCAGGAGGTGGAAGGGAGGAATGGCGGGAGGCCCTGTAAGCTGTGTACCAGGGTGGGCTCCCCAGAATACAGCGAAGTCACAGACAAGGAAAGCAACACTGACACCAGCTTACTATGCAAGAACAGAAACTTTACTTAGACAAACGAGTAATAACATAGGCATCAACAAAACAATACAAACATGCATGGAAAACGCTATATCCCCGGGACCCACAGTCAATGTCCCTGCCCACTGGACAGGCCTAGCCGATGGCAGACACAGCAGAGCCTGCAAGTCGTGCTGTGCCGCTACAGAGGACACCCCTAGCCGATGCAAATGCAGGAGAGCCTGCAAGTTAATAACTGCGCTGCAGTCCAGTACAGTACAGCCTAGCAAAACAATCTAATCCTAACTAACTAACTAACTAATGCTAGGCCTAGGCTAGTCTCTGTAACTTCAGGTGCCACACAATATAACAATCAGTAACCAGGTGTACTGACCTGCATTCGTTGTGGGCCCGAGGATGCAGCCTACGAGGGATGGTCACCAACCTCTTAGCAACCGTGCGGCCTTGCTTGATGATGAGGCCTTCTGTCCACACACTGAACTGGTCTTCCTGGGACAACCTCTCTTTCAAAAGAGCTGGATTCAGTCAGGGTATAACAGCTACTCTCCTTCTTCTGAGTGTCCATTAACTGCCAGACATCTGCAAGCCAGGATAGAATCGGATTCAGACCCTCACAGCGCAATCCTTCCACCATGCCAGATCAACACTTCCTGGTTCACTCACAGGCAGCAGCATGAGTCATCAGCATGAATCATCATCTGTTTTGCATAATTCAATCTCAGAGTGTGCTGGCTGCAAAACAGTGGCCTCTAGTGCCCGGAATGCCAAATGACAGTTCATGTACAGACATTATGCAGAAATAGCTGTTTCACAATCTCACATGCCACCCCACTAGAAGTTGTTGCCCTAGGCAACTCTCCCCATACAGACTCATCCTGAGCATAGCGCTGTGGAGGCACACCAGCATTAGGCCTTGCTTACCTTCTCAGATTGGGGGTTTCAGAAATACTGGGGACATCAGGCATATTTGACAAGAGAGGAGCTGTTGATTGCTCAGCACTGCATCTGGGTGGCAAACCTGCCACGTCCGGAACCTCTGTGGACACTTGAGCAGGGACGACCCACCATTGCTCCTCTTCCTCGTCTGAGGAACTTTCCTCCATACCCTGAGCATGAGGAGGCACCCCCTCTACGCACACTGGCTCATCAAAATTGCAATGTCTTAACATATTATGATGTAAGTTCCGTGAGGGTCCCCCTGTCCCTACTGGCTCTACCTCATAGACCGGAATAGTGGGGTCTACCCTTCTCTTCACCATGTATGGAACTGCCTCCCACTGTCCATCCAACTTTCCTGATGGCCGTTTGGCTTTGACCATCACCCGATCACCAGGGACATACCCATCTTTCTGCACTGGTCTTGGGTTAGGGTGTACCACCTGTCCCAGGCGCTCCCCCACAACCTTGTGTACCGCTCTCAGCCAGCGGCGATGCTTATGCACCCATGCGGTGGTACTTCTCGGTGGGTTCTCCATCGGGTTAGGCATGTAGAGATCTTCAATCTCCCGTCCGGCTCGTCCAAACATGAGCATATGTGGAGAGTATCCGGTGGTACTGTGTACTCTGTTATTATAGGCCCACATCAACTCAGGTAGGTATGAGGGCCACTGGGCTTTTTGACTGTCTTCCAGAGTCCGCAGCATCTGAAGCAAGGTGCGATTGAAGCGTTCGCACGCCCCATTTCCTTGTGGGTGATATGGAGTGGTTCAGGAGCATTCAATCCCATACAGTTGGTACAGTTCATTCATTAGAGTACCCTGAAAGCACGCTCCCTGGTCAGAATGTATTCTCTATAGACACCCGAACACCTGTATAAAGTGTTTACAGACAGCTTCGGCGGCTGACTCTGCGGTTTAGTCTCTGGTGAGCACAGCCACTGCATACTTGGTAAAGTGATCTGTCATAACTAGACAGTACGAGTGTCCCGAGGTAGAATATCCGATCTGTACATAATCGATCATCAGAAGTTCTAGGGGCGCTGAGGTGCGGATGGTCTGCACAGGAGCCCGCTGTTCAGTACTCTTACTCAACCCACAGGATCGACAATTAAGACATGCCGCGGCCACCATGTTGGCCAGATCTGGACAGTACACCAGCCGTTGGAGCCACTTGAACGTTTTGTCGCTCCCAAAATGAGCTCCCTTTTCATGAGCTTCTCTGGCGGCCTCCGGTCCCAACGACATGGGAATGACAATCTGTTGCCGGTACTGCAGCTCTGACTGTAAGTATATGATCCGGCACAGGAGGCCCTGAGTAATTGTCAGCTTGTAACACTGCCTTAACAACTTCTGACTCTCTGGGGTCAGGAGGGCTCGTTCTTCTGGCCGAGGCCAGATCTTGCTCCGAACCCATTCTTTCACCTTCCACAAATCCCGGCAGCTATCCTGGACTCTCTCCCAATCAGTCAACGTTTTCCCCAGCACCAGCGTCATTCCAGACGCCACCCCACTTGAATGTGCCACATCCGGGAACAGAGGTAAGCGACTAAGGTCAGGAGTTTCAGTATCCTCTAACTCCTCATCGACTCTCTGAGTCGAATGTCCTACTGGAACTCGAGAGAGTGCATCGGACCGGAACTTGATGCGGTATTGGTACTTAGAGAGGTGGGCCAACCATCTTTGCATGAGTGCGCCGAGCTTGGCATTCTCCAGGTGTGCCAACGGGTTGTTGTCCGTCATCACAGTCACTTCTACACCAGTCAGGTATTCTGCAAACTTTTCGGTCATGGCCCACACCAGTGCCAGTATTTTCAGTTTAAAGGAGCTATAGTTATCAGGGTTGCATTCTGTCTCTCTTAGGGACCGGCTCCTATAGGCGATGACTCTCTCTCGTCCATCCTGGACTTGGGACAAGATGGCCCCCAGACCATGTAGGCTTCCATCAGTATACAGCAGGAATGGGGTATCAAACCGTGCATAAGCCAGGATCGGGGCATTGATCAGCACCTCTTTCACTGCTTCAAAGGCCTCTTGTTGCCGGGGCCCCCAGTTGATGGGGCGTTTCTTCAGGCCCCCAGCCGTGCCTCTTAGCAACTCGTTTAACGGGCCCACCAGATGAGCGAATTTGGGTAGGCCGTCTTGGCTTTGTCCTTCTTGGCCACCGGCACCTGCCAGTACCCACTAGCCAAGTCAAGAGTTGAGAAGAACTTAGCTTGGCTTAGGGCTGATAATGACTCTTCAATCCGCGGAAGGGGGTAGGCATCCCGGGCGGTCTGAGCATTCAGCTTCCGATAATCCACGCAGAACCGGAGACTCCCATCTTTCTTCCGCACCAAGACTACCGGAGCAGCCCACGGACTTTGACTTTCCTGGATCACCCGGTTCTCCAACATGCTGGCCACCATATCTTTCACCTCCTGATACATCTTAGATGGTATCTGCCGGTAGCGTTCCCTGATCGGCGCAGCATCGCCGGTTGGGATTTCATGTTCGATGGCAGTAGCACACCCAAAGTCCTCATCATGTCTTGAGAAGGCCTTCTGAAATTCCCAGAGGGTGTCTGTCACGGCTGAGGATGGGGAAAACCCTCAGCCGTGCGGTGCCAGGTGATGGTAAGGTTGCTACTTGGCCAGAACCACAGAATTAGGGAGCAGGTCACCTCCTAGCGCTTCCCTAATCTGACCCTGACTCCTAGCTGCATGAGCCGCCCTTAAAGGTAGGAGGGCCCATACTCAGGAACCTCGGATCCCTACTGACCCTCCGTCGTTCCCTGAGCTAGGAGCTGGGTAGACAGCCCGTTCCTCCTGGACACGGAGAAACAGGAGTCTAAAGTGGCCAAGCTACAAGGTGAACAGAAACAACTTATGACAGTGACAGGCAAATGCAACCAACACAACACTCACCTGCCACAGACAACAAAACCTGGAACCCATGTGCAAGTGCTGCTGTTCAGAACACAAACGAACACAGCACACACCAGACATCACACAGGAACCCAGGACCATAAGTTGCAATAATAAGGAAACCCCACACACACCTTCATAACACCGTGTAACATAGTTTTATGACCAGAAGGGTGGCCCCCACTGGCAGATGGTAAAGTAACCAGGAGGATGTCTCCAGCAAGCATGGCTGAAGCACCCTCTCTGACTACTGCCTTCCACTGAGGCTTTATAGGGCCAAGAAGCCACACCCAACAGTCAGACACACCCAGGGTTCACACAGAAAGAAGGGAGTTAACCCTTCCTACACCAGGCAGGGTAGTGAAGCCACACAAAGGGAAAAGCACACAAACACACTCACCTGTTACTGCCGGCAACGGTATGCGTGGCAACCGTGTCCTGAAGAACAGCCAGCAGGCCGAGACACTGCCACCACATGCACACAACACCAGACGTTGCCGTGGACAACCGCAAGTGAAGGGAGGTGTCTAAGTGCATACAAACATGACCTCGTGCACAACAAACAGACAAAGGAAGTGTACACAAACACACGTTGCCAAGGGCAACCGCACGCATGCCTGTTGTCCGCGGCAACCGCACCTGAGGCAAACCACTAAGTGCCCCCAGCTGCGGTTGACACAACACCAAACCGCGGGCAACTGCATGCGGCTCCCAAGGAGTCACGACCATGACCAAGGGTCGTGACACTCCCTCCCCTCAAAGCCCCCCCAACCGAAAAGGGAAGCTGGTGGGACCAAACAACAGGGAGGGGGGGAGGGGCAATGCCTGATAACCACCAGTGTCTCCCTCCAGAACTGCCGCCAACAAACCTGGACCGACACAACAGTCCCAGGTCGTCAGCCACCAAAGCAGACTGGAGGAAAGAACAACTGGAGGCACTGCCAGACAGGTACCCGTATCCTCCTCCAGAACTGCCGCCAACATACCTGGACCGACACCTCAGTCCCAGGCAGCCAGCCACCAAAGCAGTCCGGAGGAGTGACACTGGACACCGCGTCCAACTCAGGAAAACGTTCCTACTCCAGGTCGCTGCCAGCAGACACTCCCCAACCACCACACCTGCCGGAACACCAAAGGAATGCTGCCAGCAGACGACCAGAGATACGAGGGGTCGAGGGGTCACGAGGGGTCACCAACACGGACACGGTTAGCAAGGTGGCGGGGAAAAGCCACCAACCGTGCCGTTAACGGTGAACCCCACAACGCTCTCCCTCCGGAGAACGCGCATGCACTCCATCAGCCTATGGCGATGCATGCTTCACCCTCTTTCGAGGGAAACCAGGTGAGGAGCCATTCTGGTCATACTGTCACGGCTGAGGATGGGGAAAACCCTCAGCCGTGCGGTGCCAAGTGATGGTAAGGTTGCTACTTGGCCAGAACCACAGAATTAGGGAGCAGGTCACCTCCTAGCGCTTCCCTAATCTGACCCTGACTCCTAGCTGCATGAGCCGCCCTTAAAGATAGGAGGGCCCATACTCAGGAACCTCGGATCCCTACTGACACTCCGTCGTTCCCTGAGCTAGGAGCTGGGTAGACAGCCCGTTCCTCCTGGACACAGAGAAACAGGAGTCTAAAGTCGAGGTGGGATCTTCAACGGAGTCCTCCGTAGCACCCTCACGTCTCCAATGGCCCGTCTGGACAGGTCACTCTTTTGCAGGCTACAGCTCCTCACCATTTGTTGTAGGACCTTCTGGGTAGGCCGGTGTGCGGTGGCCCGTTGCCAGTACTTCGGCTCTTCCTTGGCATAGAGTTGATGATCTAGGTCTCTCAGTATATTCATGCCCAGGGTCACGTCCATTTCTTTCCGGGACGAATGGTCCACCAGCACTACCCCTTTCTTGCTGATGTCTTGCCCAAACAGTCGGACCCGCATCCAGACTATCCCTCGAACATCCATCTCTCTATTATCGGCAGCCGTCAGCCTGATGACGCTCCCATCTTCGGGCTCCATCATATGCCCGAAGTGCCTCTCAAAGAACTCCAAAGGCATTAGAGTGCACTCTGACCCTGTATCAACTAGGCAGCAAACCTTTCGGCCTTCCAGTTCGGCTTCTAATACGGGGCTGCTGGCATGCAGATCACATTCTTCACGCAGAGGACTTAACTTCTGGCGCACCGCCGCAGGACGCCCAGCTACTGCAGCGGTCGGAAGTTTAACGTCAGCTCTGACGCTACCTGTTCTGGGCACTTTCTGGCCAACAGAGGGGCCCTCTTCTGCCCGGCCCCCTCACCGGGGTTGTTCCGGGTGGAGTGACACGAGGTGCGGGGACAGTTTCCGGAGGCCGGGACGGTTCTACCTTCATCTGGGACACAGCCAAAGCTCTTTCAATTCCGCCCACAGGGCCTGGACTACATCCTTTAAGGACTCCGATTCTTCAGATCCCGGCCGGTCCCTTGTAACATGCGCGCTATTCACCACTCTTGCTGCCACAGGTATGGGCTCTTCCTCCCTCTCTACGGCGGCTAAATAAACGCTGTAGAATGTCATATCGGCCATTGTTCGGGTCATCTCTTGTAATTTATCTTGTAGGAATTTATTTCAGAGCCCCACTATGAACTGATCTCGTAGAAGCCGGTCCACCTCTCGGAAGGCGCCCATAGTCTCAGGGTCTCGTCGTTGTATCTCATTCAGTGTCTCCTGTAGAGCATTGGAATATTGCATCAGGGTCTCTCCCTCTCGCTGGGGTCGGTTAAAAAAGTGACTCTGTAAATGTACCACTTTGGCCCGCCCCCCTTGGGCTCTCTCTAGCAGGGAGAATATCTTCTCTAGGGTATCTCTCTCAGAGTCAGGCCTTACCATCACTGTCCGCCTGACGTCGCCCTCTAGGGCTCCCAATGCAACCTCGGCCCGCAGTTCGGGGGTCAGGTTACACATTTTAACCGCACTTCGCAACCTTTCAGTCCAGTCCTGCAATGTCATGTTGTTACCGTCATACTTTGGCAGATGACGCAGCAGTGCCCCTACAGGGATGTATCCTACTGGGGCAGCCATATTGTTGGGGGCAAGCTTGACTTGCGCCTGTGCACCCTGGGCTGGGTCCTGATTCGGCACCACTGGCGCCGGGGGACGATCTCCCGCCGCGTTTCCATCCATAACGGTTGCTGTATCATGTCGACTACGCCAAGCTGTAAGCTGTGTACTGGGGTGGGCTCCTCAGAATACAGCGAAGTCACAGACAAGGAAAGCAACACTGACACCAGCTTACTATGCAAGAACAGAAACTTTACTTAGACAACGAGTAATAACATAAGCATCACCAAAACAATACAAACATGCATGGAAAACGCTATATCCCCGGGACCCACAGTCAATGTCCCTGCCCACTGGACAGGCCTAGCCGATGGCGGACACAGCAGAGCCTGCAAGTCGTGCTGTGCTGCTACAGAGAACACTCCTAGCCGATGGCAAACGCAGCAGAGCCTGAAAGTCAATAACTGCGCTGCAGTCCAGTACAGTACAGTCTAGCAAAATGACCTAATCCTAACTAACTAAATAATGCTAGGCCTGGGCTAGTCTCTGTAACTTCAGGCGCCACACAATATAACAATCAGTAACCAGGTGTACTGACCTGCATCCGTTCTGGGCCCGAGGATGCAGCCTACCAGGGATGGCCACCAACCTCTTAGCAACCGTGCGGCCTTGCTTTATGATGAGGCCTTCTGTCCACACACTGAACTGGTCTTCCTGGGACAACCTCTCTTTCAAAAGAGCTGGATTTAGTCAGGGTATAACAGCTACTCTCCTTCTTCTGAGTGTCCATTAAGTGCCAGACATCTGCAAGCCAGGATGGAATCAGATTCAGTCCCTCACAGCACAATCCTTCCACCATGCCAGATCAACACTTCCTGGTTCACTCACAGGCAGCAGCATGAGTCATCATCTGTTTTGCATATTCAAATCTCAGAGTGTGCTGGCTGTAGCTGCAAAACAGTGGCCTCTAGTGCCCGGAATGCCAAATGACAGTTTAAGTACAGACATTATGCAGAAATAGCTGTTTCACAATCTCACAGCCCTCTGTGTCTTGGTGCTGCACCTGGAGCGCGATCCCAGCACAGTTCGAGGATCCTGGCAGGTAAGGGGGACCGGGGAGGAAGAGGGGTCTTCCTGAGAGCCACTTTTTTATCCCCATAAGAGCCGAAACAGGTGAGTCGCTGACCAGAAAGCTGCGGTGCGGGCAGGAGCTGGTCTTTAAAGAGGACCTTTCACTACGGTACAAACTAAAAACTAACTAGATCATAGCCAGGCTATGAGCTGTGCGCTGCGATTGGCCAGCAGTGCAGCAAGGGACACGCCTCCTACAAAAAATCAGTCAGAGGGAGCGCAGACACCGGAGCCTATACCGGGCGAACGGAGCGGCGCCCAGGCATACTAGTAAGTGCAGGGGGACCCCTGGGCGCCGCTCTGCCCACTGATCTAGTTAGTTTTTAGTTTGTACCGTAGTGAAAGGTCCTCTTTAAGGCGGCCATCTCAGTCGGCGTCCGGACACGCCCCTTTTCCATTCATTTCTATGTGAGTTCTTAGAAGAGCAGAGCAAGTATGCATGCAAGGGCGGACACAGGCAGCAAAGGGCCCCTGTGCAAAGGATGTACCTGGGCCCCCCCCCCCCAAACTACACATACAAATATAAACATATATTTGCAAATAAAAACATCTTGTGAATATGTTTACAATACGTATATATATTATTTTCATACTAGAGGTGACGCCTCTAACTTTGCCCAAAGCATAACTATACACACCCAGTCCCCTTAATGCCCCCACATAGTAATTATGACCCCTTTGTGCCAGTACATAGTAGTTATGTCCAGATATGTGCCCCCTCACAGTAGTAATGGTCAGATATGTGCTACCTCACAGTAGTAATGGTCAGATATGTGCCCCCTCACAGTAGTAATGGTCAGATATGTGCCCCCTCACAGTAGTAATGGTCAGATTTGTGCCCCCTCCCAGTAGTAATGGTCAGATATGTGGCCCCTCACAGTAGTAATGGTCAGAAATGTGCCCCCCTTACAGTAGTAATGGTCAGATATGTGCCCCCTCCCAGTAGTATTAGTCATATATGTGCCCCCTCACAGTAGTAATGGTCAGATATGTGCCCCCTGACAGTAGTGATGGAAAGATATGTGCCCCCTCACAGTAGTAATGGTCAGATATGTGCCCCCTCACAGTAGTAATGGTCAGATATGTGCCCCCTCACAGTAGTAATGGTCCGATATGTGCTCCCTCACAGTAGTAATGGTCAGATATGTGCCCCCTCACAGTAGTAATGGTCAGATATGTGCCCCCTCACAGTAGTAATGGTCAGATATGTGCCCCCCTCACAATAGTAATGGTCAGATATGTGCCCCTTTCCAGTAGTAATGGTCAGATATGTGACCCCTAACAGTAGTAATGGTCAGATATGTGCCCCCTCACAGTAGTAATGGTCAGATATGTGCCCCCTCACAGTAGTAATGGTCAGATATGTGCCCCCTCACAGTAGTAATGGTCAGATATGTGCCCCTTTCCAGTAGTAATGGTCAGATATGTGACCCCTAACAGTAGTAATGGTCAGATATGTGCCCCCTCACAGTAGTAATGGTCAGATATGTGCCCCCCTCACAGTAGTAATGGTCAGATATGTGCCCCCTCCCAGTAGTAATGGTCAGATATGTGCCCCCTCCCAGTAGTAATGGTCAGATATGTGCCCCCTCACAGTAGTAATGGTCAGATATGTGCCCCCTCCCAGTAGTAATGGTCAGATATGTGCCCCCTCCCAGTAGTAATGGTCAGATATGTGCCCCCTCCCAGTAGTAATGGTCAGATATGTGCTCCCTCCCAGTAGTAATGGTCAGATATGTGCCCCCTCACAGTAGTAATGGTCAGATATGTGCCCCCTCCCAGTAGTAATGGTCAGATATGTGCCCCCTAACAGTAGTAATGGTCAGATATGTGCCCCCTCACAGTAGTAATGGTCAGATATGTGCCCCCCTCACAGTAGTAATGGTCAGATATGTGCCCCCTCCCAGTAGTAATGGTCAGATATGTGCCCCCTCCCAGTAGTAATGGTCAGATATGTGCCCCCTCACAGTAGTAATGGTCAGATATGTGCCCCCTCCCAGTAGTCATGGTCAGATATGTGCCCCCTCCCAGTAGTCATGGTCAGATATGTGCCCCCTCCCAGTAGTCATGGTCAGATATGTGCCCCCTCACAGTAGTAATGGTCAGATATGTGCCCCCTCACAGTAGTAATGGTCAGATATGTGCCCCCTCACAGTAGTAATGGTCAGATATGTGCCCCCTCACAGTAGTAATGGTCAGATATGTGCCCCCTCCCAGTAGTAATGGTCAGATATGTGCCCCCTCCCAGTAGTAATGGTCAGATATGTGCCCCCTTACAGTAGTAATGGTCAGATATGTGCCCCCTCACAGTAGTAATGGTCAGATATGTGCCCCCCTCACAATAGTAATGGTCAGATATGTGCCCCCTCCCAGTAGTAATGGTCAGATATGTGACCCCTAACAGTAGTAATGGTCAGATATGTGCCCCCTCCCAGTAGTAATGGTCAGATATGTGCCCCCTCACAGTAGTAATGGTCAGATATGTGCCCCCTCCCAGTAGTAATGGTCAGATATGTGCCCCCTCACAGTAGTAATGGTCAGATATGTGCCCCCTCCCAGTAGTCATGGTCAGATATGTGCCTCCTCCCAGTAGTCATGGTCAGATATGTGCCCCCTCACAGTAGTAATGGTCAGATATGTGCCCCCTCACAGTAGTAATGGTCAGATATGTGCCCCCTCACAGTAGTAATGGTCAGATATGTGCCCCCTCACAGTAGTAATGGTCAGATATGTGCCCCCTCACAGTAGTAATGGTCAGATATGTGCCCCCTCCCAGTAGTAATGGTCAGATATGTGACCCCTAACAGTAGTAATGGTCAGATATGTGCCCCCTCACAGTAGTAATGGTCAGATATGTGCCCCCCTCACAGTAGTAATGGTCAGATATGTGCCCCCTCCCAGTAGTAATGGTCAGATATGTGCCCCCTCCCAGTAGTAATGGTCAGATATGTGCCCCCTCACAGTAGTAATGGTCAGATATGTGCCCCCTCACAGTAGTAATGGTCAGATATGTGCCCCCTAACAGTAGTAATGGTCAGATATGTGCCCCCTCACAGTAGTAATGGTCAGATATGTGCCCCCCTCACAGTAGTAATGGTCAGATATGTGCCCCCTCCCAGTAGTAATGGTCAGATATGTGCCCCCTCCCAGTAGTAATGGTCAGATATGTGCCCCCTCACAGTAGTAATGGTCAGATATGTGCCCCCTCCCAGTAGTCATGGTCAGATATGTGCCCCCTAACAGTAGTAATAGTCAGATATGTGCCCCCTCACAGTAGTAATTGTCAGATATGTGCCCCCCTCACAGTAGTAATGGTCAGATATGTGCCCCCTCACAGTAGTAATGGTCAGATATGTGCCCCCTCCCAGAAGTAATGGTCAGATATTTGCCCCCTCAGTAGTAATGGTCAGATATGTGCCCCCTCCCAGAAGTAATGGTCAGATATGTGCCCCCTCACAGTAGTTATGTCCAGATATGTGCCCCCTCACAGTAGTAATGGTCAGATATGTGCCCCCCTCACAGTAGTAATGGTCAGATATGTGCCCCCTCACAGTTGTAATGGTCAGATATGTGCCCCCCTCACAGTAGTAATAGTCAGATATGTGCCCCCCTCACAGTAGTAATGGTCAGATATGTGCCCCCTCACAGTAGTAATGGTCAGATATGTGCCCACTCACAGTAGTAATGGTCAGATATGTGCCCCCTCCCAGTAGTCATGGTCAGATATGTGCCCCCCTCACAGTAGTAATGGTCAGATATGTGCCCCCTCACAGTAGTAATGGTCAGATATGTGCCCCCCTCACAGTAGTAATGGTCAGATATGTGCCCCCTCACAGTAGTAATGGTCAGATATGTGCCCCCTCACAGTAGTAATGGTCAGATATGTGCCCACTCACAGTAGTAATGGTCAGATATGTGCCCCCTCACAGTAGTAATGGTCAGATATGTGCCCCCTCCCAGTAGTCATGGTCAGATATGTGCCCCCCTCACAGTAGTAATGGTCAGATATGTGCCCCCTCACAGTAGTAATGGTCAGATATGTGCCCCCTCAAAGTAGTAATGGTCAGATATGTGCCCCCTCAAAGTAGTAATGGTCAGATATGTGCCCCCCTCACAGTAGTCATGGTCAGATATGTGCCCCCTCCCAGTAGTCATGGTCAGATATGTGCCCCCCTCACAGTAGTCATGGTCAGATATGTGCCCCCTCACAGTAGTAATGGTCAGATATGTGCCCCCTCCTAGTAGTAATGGTCAGATATGTGCCCCCCTCACAGTAGTAATGGTCAGATATGTGCCCCCTCAAAGTAGTAATGGTCAGATATGTGCCCCCTCAAAGTAGTAATGGTCAGATATGTGCCCCCTCAAAGTAGTAATGGTCAGATATGTGCCCCCCTCACAGTAGTCATGGTCAGATATGTGCCCCCTCAAAGTAGTAATGGTCAGATATGTGCCCCCTCAAAGTAGTAATGGTCAGATATGTGCCCCCCTCGAAGTAGTAATGGTCAGATATGTGCCCCCTCAAAGTAGTAATGGTCAGATATGTGCCCCCTCAAAGTAGTAATGGTCAGATATGTGCCCCCCTCACAGTAGTCATGGTCAGATATGTGCCCCCTCACAGTAGTAATGGTCAGATATGTGCCCCCTCACAGTAGTCATGGTCAGATATGTGCCCCCTCACAGTAGTAATGGTCAGATATGTGCCCCCTCACAGTAGTAATGGTCAGATATGTGCACCCCTCACAGTAGTAATGGTCAGATATGTGCCCCCTCACAGTAGTAATGGTCAGATATGTGCCCCCTTACAGAAAGTTAAAAATATATACTCCCCTAGTTGCTCCTGATGACAGTTCAGCCGCTGGCGCTCCGCAGCAGTAGCAGGATGTAGTGTCACACATAGGAGGAGGAGCACAGCAGATTCCCGGCCGCTCCTCCTCATACACAGACCAGCAGTGTGATGGGTGGCACTACATCCTGCTACTGCTGTGGAGCCAGGGCCATGTTTAGACTTGATGCTCCTCTTTAGTGCCAGCTTTCTCCCCCCAATGAAGTCCATAGCTGATGGTAAAATGCTCCCTAGGCCTTCAGCTATCCCTCAGGACTCCCTCATACACTTGGACTGACCTGTTCCGCGTGCGCTCGGCAGCTGAAGGCGTCTGTGTGGGTCCCATGTTCTTATGTGTCTGCACTGCTGAGAAAAGTGATGTTTTATTATATACAAACGGGGGCGTCACCATTACACCTAGAGGCTCCGCCCTCTCTGTAACTGCCACGCCCTCTGCACTTTTAACATGGCCCGGCGGGATGACATGTTCACTGCCAGGACCTGTCACAGTAGAGACAGCAGAGCCTCTAGGTGTAATGGTAACGCCCCCGTTGCTCCTAGAGGATCATTTGCATATTTTCAAATATTCATTTTTTTTTTCTCATAAACGCAGGCATATATGAACATGGGCCCAACACAGGCCGGCACTGATGGGGGGCTTTAGCGCTGCCCCAGCCATTTTACAGGCTAAGGCAGCCAATGTCCATTAGTGCCAATGACATCGCCGGGCTCACTGCCAGGAGGAAGCCTCCCCCAAATAGTATCCCCAGTGGTAATAAGGCTCCCTACAGTGCCCTCCCTATGGGGCACCTCTTATAGTCTATAGGGCACTTCTATAGAGCCCTCAGTAGTAGTAATGCCCTCCATCCACCACTGCCCACAGTATATTTATAATGTTACCTGCCATACCCCCCGGAGTTATAATCATTTCTGTGGTGCCCCCATAAATTATAATGCCCGTCCTCTCCCTCCAGTCTTCTATTCCATGCAGTCCCATGTAAATAACACCAGTCGTCTCCCACCAGTCTTCTATATGATACAGTCCCATGTAAATAACCTATCTTCCTTACAGTGTTGTAATCTACTCTTATCAGCAATAGAATGTATTATTTCCATACTCTCGACCTCAGAAGATTCAAGGCTGGGCTTCTGTCATCAGCACGTCTTGGTACGTCTGGCACTTGTTGTCCTCCTCCAGAAGTTTTTTCTTAGATTCTCTGATTTATTAAACCTTGATAATTATTTTTGAGTTTTCTCTCTTCCCCCTTTTCAAGCTTAAATATGTATCGTATGGTAGCTGGCCAAATGTAATATGTCTCCAAATATAAAATATGTATGAAAACGGTATGAACCTGATTTGGTCATCCTCTCCAAATCTAGTGTCTGCTTATTTGGAGTAAAGAACACCCGGAGGACTCGTCACCAGGATTCAACAAGAGTTATATAAAAAATGAATAATGTGGTTTATTACAGAAATAGGTTAGGAAAAGTCTTAGTCTATTGTCCATGAGTGAATGTTGGTAGTCCTTGAGTAAGGTTGAGCGGACACCTGGATATTCGGGTTTGACGGGTTCGGCTAAACTTCACAAAAAAGTTCTAGTTCGGGACCCGAACTTGACTAGAACTTAACCCTGAACAAGAAACCCCATTGAAGTCAATGGGGACCCAAACTTTTGAGCACTAAAATGGCTGTAAAATATCATGGAAAGGGCTAGAGGGCTGCAAATGGCGTCAAAATGTGGTTAAGAGCATGGCAAGTGCTCTGCAAACAAAGGTGGATAGAGAAATGACCTTAAATAACATAAAATAGGTAAAAATAAAAAATAATAATCTTGATCTAGGAGGACGAGGTCCATATGGAGTAGAAGGTTGAGGAGGCAGTGGATGTGGTGGTCTAGGTGGAAGCAGCGGTGGAGAAGGAGGAGGTAGCATGCACTGCTTTTTGGTTTTAAATTTATTTATATATTTTTTTAATTAGGGTACACCCCAAAGCATTGGGAGATATAACCTGTGATAACCCCCTGCAGTCGTGCTAAACACACGTTCAGATAATACACTGGCTGCAGGGCAGGCCAGCACCTCCAAGGGGTAAAGGGCAAGCTCAGGCCATGTGCCCAATTTGGAGACCCAGAAGTTGCAGGTGCTGACCCCTGTCAGTCAGCTCGTGTAGGCGTGTGCACACTTACTGCCCCACCATGTCGCACGTCCCCGTGATGTTCACGATCCAATTGGATATCTGCTCTATCAACTTTCGATGTTCTTTTCTGCGCCTACCATGGTGATCACGGGTGGCGGGGAGCAAGGGTTCCAGGCTGGAGAGGGAGCGTGAGAAAGAGAGACCACATCCAAGGGAGGTCAATGGATGAAATGTAATTGTGATCAAGCGGAAATGTGGGAGAAGCTATTAAAGCAGAAGAATCGAAGGAAAGGAGGGGGCGCGCGGCAATTACCCACTCCCGACTCGGGGAGGTGGTGACGATAAATAACAATATAGGACTCTTAAGATTCCCTGTTATTGGAATGATTAATAAAACATTACAGGGAATGTCACTGGGGTATTTTTGATTTGGAAACGTTAGACAGGAGAGGCCCTGCTGCCGCTTTGTTGACTCTAGATAACTTCTGCCTGATCGCACGTCCCCGTGACGTCCACCATCCATTTGGATATCTTCTCTATCAACTTTCGATGTTCTTTTCTGAGCCTACAATGATGATCACGGTTATCGGCGAATCAGGGTTCCACGCCGGAGAGGGAGCGTGAGAAAGAGAGACCTCATCCAAGGGAGGTCAATGGCTGCAGAGGGATGAAGCGGAAATGTGGGACAAGTTATTAAAGTAGAAGGATCGAATGAAAGGGCCAATTAAAGACGAATTTTAGAAATGTAATTCCCTGTCACCTGTGCAGAGCAGGGGTTTTCCATCGGCAGAAATGGGTTAATGTCACCTACCAATGGAACAGATTATTTGTAAAAATTTTGGTCCCTGTCACCTATGCAGAGCAGGGGTTTATTCACGGAAAAAATGGTAAAATGTCACCCAAGAATGTAACTGAAAAATTTGTGAAATTTATTAACCTTTCTACTAGGTATAGCAGTGGTACATCACACCCAAAAATTGGTGAATCTCACCCGAAAATTTAACTGACAAAGTAATGAAATTACATAAAATAAAATACGTACAAATAAAAAATAATAATCTTGATGTACAGTATGAGGTGGAGTTCCATTTTGAGTAGGAGTCTGAGGAGGCGGTGGACGTAGCGGAGTAGGTGGAAGCGGCGGTGGAGGAGGACGAGGTAGCCAACACTGGTTTTTGGTTTTTATTTTATTTTTTTAAATTAGGGTACACTCCAAAAGAGTGTGAAATATACAAAATACAAACATGAACAATTGCGCTGCAGTATAACAATGGCTGCTTAGTGCCGGTATAAATGTCTAGTCAGCACAAGGTACGGACAAGTCCTGAGGGATCCATGCCTGGTTCATTTTAATGAACGTGAGCTTGTCCACATTGGCTGTAGACAGGCGGCTGCTCTTGTCTGTGATGACACCCCCTGCCGTGCTGAATACACGTTCAGATAACACACTGGCTGCAGGGCAGGCAGCACCTCCAAGGCGTAAAGGGCAAGCTCAGGCCATGTGCCCAATTTGGAGACCCAGAAGTTGAATGGGGCAGACCCGTCATTCAGTACGTGTAGGCGTGTGCACACATACTGCTCCACCATGTTGGTGAAATGCTGCCTCCTGCTAAGACGTTCCATATCAGCTGGTGGTGCTGGTTGTTGTGGCGTGCTGACAAAGCTTTTCCACATGTCGGCCATGCTAACCCTGCCCTCTGAGGTGCTGGCAGTGCCCCAGCTGCGTTGGCGACCTCTTCCTCGTCCTCTGCCTTGGCTTTGTTCTTCCACTGTGCCCCCGCTGTCAGGTGGGAATGACACCAGCAGCGTGTCTACCAGCTTGCGCTTGTACTCGCGCATCTTGCGATTACGCTCCAGTGACAGAATTAAGGACGGTACCTTGTCCTTGTAACGGGGATCCAGCAGCGTGGCCACCCAGTAATCAGCACAAGTTAGAAAGTGGGCAACTTGGCGGTCGTTGCGGAGTGTTGTGCTTTTTCATAAGTTTAAACAGTTATACTTACTTATTTTAGTTATAATGGGTATTCATTGCCTTTAAGAGCAATGTTGATTTATATTCACTGTTTTGTATGAAGTTTCATGTAGGCCAAAGTAAGTCCATGAGAAGATTACTGTGCCGTTCAAAAGCTACTGTTATTGTAACAATAGATTATACATTTAGAAAGTTAGAAGATACGCCGCACCTGCAGGTTCTGAGGCTTTATTGTTTTTCCTATCTGAACATGAATTCCAAAGTGTGAGAATGGTCTAGATGTTCCTCAAAGTATATATTCATGTATCAAAGTTTGTCCCTCAGCCCTGAGACAAGGCCCCAGATGTCAGAGGTGTGAAGTGTTGAAAATATTAGACATGTATGAGTTAACCCTTAATGGTATGACGCTTATTGCTTATACAACAGTGCCACCTAGATATGAGCGGTTAATACTACATCAGTAGCAAAATTGCATTCTGGGTAGTATTATGACGTCATGCTCCTTATCAATGCACACACCCCTCCAACAATGATTGGAAAGTTCCAAACTCGGAGGGCGTGTTATTCTGATAAGTTTTGGGTTAAGAAACCAGTTACCAGAAAGAAAAGAAAAAAAGGGAGAAAAGGAAAAAAAAGAGAAACAAACATTGGGATTATAGATCTCTGGAGAATCATTGGGATTATCGGGGAAAAACTCTTGAGAGCTGGCTGCCCCAAGACTCTGCACATCACTTGACCCTTGGGTAATGTATATTTTGTTTTATGTAGTATTGATCTAAATTAATTGGGTTGATACTTAGCCAGATACCCGCTCACTTGCGGACGTGTAACGTTAGTTGCTACATCAGTATTTTCTCTGATTTCAGTTACGATGCATATAACTGAAAAAAGGGAATAATATTGGAGAAACTCTTTGTTGGGAATCTTTGAATTCCCTAGTTTGATATCAAGCCAATAATTTATACGTTTTGATGCAATACTACCATTATCTGAAAGATTGGTCATCATTTTTGGGCGGAGCAAGGGCTCGTATCTGTCATCTTCTTGATTGAGTTTTCCGCATAATCCATTGATTGCATATCTCTCACAGATTTAAAGCTGCATTGCATATTATTCTTGTGTTGGTTGAGTAGTATTTTGGTGGTATCATAGTGGTGAATTCTGGGTACTGCATATCATTGTATATTATTGAAATTTATGTTGATTCATTTTTGTTTGTATTTTAACCTATTGCATAATAAACCATTTATATTTTTGCATAGACGCTTGTACCCTGTTTTACTGATTGCACAAAATAATCAGGTTCTCGATTGAACTCTTTATATTTATATAAAGCATTTGCTTTATATACCCGACAGGAGACACTGCAGCATGTAATCGCTCATGTGTGCCAGGTTGCCCAGAGGCAACGAAAAGCTGTCCTCTGTGGGAGGTGTATCGTCTGTGTCCTCTGTATCCCCCCAGCCACGCACCAGTGATGGCCATGAGCTGGTCTGGGTGCCACCCTGCTGTGAACATGGATCCTCTTCCTCCATCTCCTCATCCTCATCCTCCACCTCGTCATCCTCCAGAACTGTGCCCTGGCTGGACAATTGTGTACCTGGCGTTTGTGGGTGCAGGAACCCACCCTCTGAGCCACTTGGGAATGACTGGACGGGAACCCTACGAAATGATCCCTCTTCCTCCTCCTCCTCCTCCTCCTCTTCCTCCTGTGCCACATCCTCTTCCATCATCGCCAGCAGCGTTTTTTCGAGGAGGCATAGAAGTGGGATAGTAACTCTGAGAACGGCGTCATCGCCACTGGCCATGTTGGTGGAGTACTCGAAACAACAGGCCACACAGGTCTCGCATGGAGGCCCAGTCATTGGTGGTGAAGTGGTGCTGTTCCGCAGTGTGACTGACCCGTGCGTGCTGCAGCTGAAACTCCACTATGGCCTGCTGCTGCTCGCACAGTCTGTCCAGCATGTGCAAGGTGGCGTTCCACCTGGTGGGCACGTCGCATATGAGGCGGTGAGCGGGAAGGCCGAAGTTACGCTGTAGCGCAGACAGGCGAGCAGCGGCAGGATGTGAACGCCGGAAGCGCGAACAGACGGCCCGCACTTTATGCAGCAGCTCTGACATGTCGGGGTAGTTGTGAATGAACTTCTGCACCACCAAATTCAGCACATGCGCCAGGCAAGGGATGTGCGTCAAACCGGCTAGTCCCAGAGCTGCAACGAGATTTCGCCCATTATCACACACCACCAGGCCGGGCTTGAGGCTCACCGGCAGCAACCACTCGTCGGTCTGTTGTTCTATACCACGCCACAACTCCTGCGCGGTGTGGGGCCTGTCCCCCAAACAGATAAGTCTTAAAACTGCCTGCTGTCGTTTACCCCGGACTGTGGTGGAAGGACATGCGCCAAACTGCTATCCGCCTCAGGCCCAGCCGCCACTGCATTTACCCAGTGTACTGTTAGGGAGATATAACTAGAGATGTCGCGAACATAAAATTTTCCGTTCGCGAAAGGCGAACGCGAATTTCCGCAAATGTTCGCGAACGGGCGAACCGCAATAGACTTCAATAGGAAGGCGAATTTGAAAACCCACAGGGACTCTTTCTAGCCACAGTAGTGATAGAAAAGTTGTTTCAAGGGGACTAACACCTGGACTGTGGCATGCCGGAGGGGGATCCATGGCAAAACTCCCATGGAAAATTACGTAGTTGACGCAGAGTGTGATAAGTTGAAATCACAATGCGATTTATAGAACTTGAATTAATCGCATTGCGATTTCAACTTTCTCAAATCCGACAGTACATTCTAGCATGGAGCCGTTCCCATGGTGATGGGGACGCTCCATGAGCACGGAAGTCGGCAGAAGTTCTAAGTTGAAATCGCAATGCGATTAATAAAACCTGCATTGTTCGCATTACGATTACAACTTAGATCTGAGTTCCAAATGGTTGTATTGCTAGAATTGACAACGAATATAACGAGTATAGCGCTATATTCTCAATCTTCGTTATATTCTAGCAATACAACCATTAGGAACCCAGCTCTAAGTTGTAATCGCAATGCGAATAATATAACCTGTATTAATCGCAATACAACTTTGTGACACTGCAGCTTCAGAATTAATCTAAGATGGATGCTGTCCTTGCTTTTTGCTAGGAGGTGGGAGGGTCTGGGAGGAGGGTCTGCTGCTGATTGGCTGGAATGTGTCTGCTGACTGTGAGGTACAGGGTCAAAGTTTGCTCAATGATGACGTATAGGGGCGGACCGAACATCACATATGTTCGCCCGCCGCGGCGAACGCGAACATGCGATATTCACCGGGAACTGTTCGCCGGCGAATAGTTCGGGACATCTCTAGATATAACGGCCCTGACCGTGCTTACTGGTCCACGTATCCGTAGTCAGGTGCACCTTGCCACAGATGGCGTTGCGCAGTGAACACCTGATTTTGGCCCCTACTTGGTTGTGAAGGGAAGGGATGGCTCGTCTGGAAAAGTAGTGGCGGCTGGGCACGACGTGCTGTGGGACAGCCACCGCCATAAGGCCTTTAAAACTCTCCGTCTCCACCAGACGGAAGGACAGCATTTCAAAGGCCAGTAATTTAGAAATGCTGACATTCAGGGTCAGGGATCGTGGGTGGGTAGGGGGGGTACTTCCTCTTCCTCTCCAGTGTTTGGGAGATGGAGAGCTGAACGCTTCTGTGGGACATTGTGGAGATGCTTGGTGACGGAGGTGGTGGTGTTGCTGGCAGATCCTCTGTTTGCGGGGTGGCAGGTGGCACTGTCACTCCAGAGGTGGATGAAGAGGCCGCGACTGCAGCAGAAGAGGAAGCAGGAGGAGCCAGAGACCTTTCTTGGTTTTTGAGGTGTCTGCTCCACTGCAGCTCGTCTTTTGCACTTAGATGCCTGGTCATGCAGGTTGTGATCAGGTTGAGAACATTTATGCCTCGCTTCAGGCTCTGATGGCACAGCGTGCAAACCACTCGTGTCTTGTCGTCAGCACATCGTCTGAAGAACTGCCACGTCAGGGAACTCCTTGGAGCTGGCATTGGTGTGTTCCGTCCCTTGCTGCGGTGGGCAGTAGCAGGCGTACTGTCTAGAGGACGGCCGCTCCGCTTTTGCACCCTGCTCCCTCTTCTGCTGTGCTGGTGGCTCTGTCCGACTACCGCCTCTTCCTCCGAACTACATCGGTCACTCGCATGACCCTGATTTCATGTGGGGTCGAGGACCTCACCGTCCTGCACATCATCTTCCACCCAGTCTTCACCCCTGCCCTCCTTGTCGGTCTGCACACTTTTGAAAGCCCCAGCAGTTGGCACCTGTGTTTCGTCATTATCCGAGATGTGCTGCGGTGGTCCTCCCATGTACTCATCTTGAAACATGTGGTTGGGCATCGGTGCACTCAATCTCTTCCACTTCTGGGGCAGGGGTATGTGGATGGCCCTGGGAAACCCTGCTAACAGAGTCATCAAAAAGCAGAAGAGACTGCTGCATGACTTGGGGCTCAGACTGCTTGGCTGATTTGCAAGGGGGTGAGGTGAAAGACAGATGGACATCGGCTGCAGGTGCCAACTGTGGTCTTTCAGCAGGAGACTGGGTGGGAGACAATGTGAAGGAACTGGATCCACTGTCAGCAACCCAATCTGCTTTCCCCTGTACTTGTTCAGGCCTCACCATTCGTAGAGCCGCATTAGACCCGACAAATACCGCTGCAGGTTCTGTCACCTACTCGCACCTGAGGAAGGGGTTTCACTTGTGCGTGTAGCTGGCACAGATCGACCACGTCCTCTCCCTGCAACAGGAGCTCCACCAGCAGCACCACGACCTGGGCCACGTCCCTAATTCAACGCTCTCCTCATATTTCTCAAATTTAGGATTTTGCCCAAAATGGGTGTTTTTCTAATAGCAGAATAGAACCACAGTATCTAAATGGTGTATCTCACACGTATAGATGCAGACTAGGCCGCAATTAAAGAATTTTGCCCAAAATTGGTGTTTTTTTAATAACAGAATAGAACCACAGTATGTAAAGGGTGTTTCCCACAATGACATATGCAGCAAAGGCTGAAACATTTAGTTTTTTGCCCTAAATGGGTGTTTTTTTTTATAGCAGAATAGAACCACAGTATCTAAAGGGTGTATCTCACACATACAGATGCAGACTAGGCCGCAATTTAAGATTTTTGCCCAAATTGGGTGTTTTTCTAATAGCCGAATAGAACCACACTATCTAAAGGGTGTATCTCACAATGACATATGCAACAAAGGCTGAAAAATTTTGTTGTTTTGCCCTAAATGGGTGTTTTTTTAATAGCAGAATAGATCAACACTATCTAAAGGGTTATTTCACAATGACAGATGCAGCAAAGGCTGCAATATTAAGTATTTTGCCCAAAAAGGGTGTTTTTTTACTAACAGAATATGACAGCTGTACAGTATATAACGCTTGAATTTCACACGTGCAGATGCAGCAAGGGCTGTAAAATTATGTATTTTGCCCAAAAAGGGTGGTTTTTACTAACAGAATTTGACGGCAGTATATAACGCTTGAATTTCACACGTACAGATGCAGCAAGGGCTGTAAAATTGTGTATTTTGTCCAAAAAGGGTTTGTTTTTTTTCAAAACCCTGAAAATTATGGCTTTATTTCTAGCTAAAATTGCACACTGACTAATGCTGCAAAGGTACCAGATGTATGATATTGCAAAAAAGGGTGTTTTTTTAAAACCAGATTATTAGTGCAGTATTTCAAGCTTGGATTTGAATGTCACAAAAGCACAGATGCTGTGCTGGTGCACTGAGCTTGCATAAAATGGCCGCCGACGCCACCCACCTAACTAACAGACGGATAAAAGTTCAGTTGCAGTTCTGATAAAAGATTCTCTCCTATTCTCTCCCTCACAGCAGCAACATCCTCTCCCTACACTGATCAGAGCAGAGTGACGTGCAGCTTATATAGAGGCTGGGTCACATGCTGCACTGGCCAACCACAGCCATGCCAATAGTAGGCATGGCTGTGATGGCTTCTAAGGGCACAGAGTTAAACGCTTGTTGATTGGCTGCTCTGCAGCCTTTCAAAAAGTGTTAAGAAATCGACCGAACACCGAACCTGAACCCAAACTTTTACAGAAATGTTCAGGTTTGGGTCCGGGGTCCAAAAATCCTAAAGTTCGGTACGAACCCAAACTTTACCGTTCGGGTTCGCTCAACCCTATCCTTGAGGTATCAATGTTGAAAGTCAGGACTTAAGACTCAATGTGTCTTCATCTCTAGCCATCGTAAAACAACCCCCAACAGAGTGTGAGAGTGAGAGGATGACTACCCCTTGTCTGTCCCTGTCTGTAGTCATTTATATCATAGATACAGGCGTGTCTTGACTAATGTATGGGCTTATTCATTGTCATATATGGTAGACTTCAAATATAGTTCTTGACAGAGTACGTCACGTCCTCCCCCTCCCCCGGGACTCGGCGGGTTTGCTACCTCGCTACTTTGAATCCCCTGGCGTCCTTCATGCTGATATTCGGCCGTGCCCTCCTTACGATTGTGGGGCATGTGCCGATGTCCTGAGCGTTAGGCTTGAATGCGGTGTCTCTCCCTGGTTCCCGATGATCCTCCCTCCTCCTCTCCGAGCCGTCTGATCAGACCGGTCAGTCCCGCTGTGGAGCGTGTCTTCAGCCCTTCTCGATCTTCTCCTCCTCTCCCTGTGGCACTGTGAACAATTGATCAGTCCGGTCAGTCCCGTTGTGGAGCGTGTCTGCAGCCCTTCTCGATCCTCTCCTCCTCTCCCTGTGGCACTGTGAACAGCTGATCAGTCTGGTTGGTCCCTGAACGTGGTGTTTCTCCCTGGTTCCTGATGATCCTCCCTCCTCCTCTCCGTGCCGTCTGATCAGCCCGGCCAGTCCCGTTGTGGAGCGTGTCTTCAGCCCTTCTTGATTCTTTCTCCTTGTGGTACTGAGAACTGTTGTGTTTCCTTTGGCCGCTGGACTTGTGCCGAAACTTGTTTTGGAATCGCTCCTGATCCTCTCCTTTCTCCCCTGCGCCATTGTTGTTGGAGACTGTGGATTTTTCGTCTCTGCCGCCGGTGCCCCTCAAGATCTTCAACCCTTGGATACTAGGAGGAGGTGGAATACCGGTGAGATTGTTCCATTTACTTTCTTTTTTTTTGTCCTCTAGATCTTCCCTCCCTAGGATGATATCCACTAACTAAAACTACTTCTTCCATCCAAAAATACATCTGAAAAATACTGAGGTGGCCACACAAAAAAAAATAAAAAAAAAATAAAATAGCAGGGTGAAGGGGGGGGAAGAAAGAAAAAGGAGAGGAGAAGATAAAAAAGAAAAAAAAAAAGAAAAGGAGAACAAAGAAGAAGGGAGAGGAAAGGGAAAGGAAAAAAAAAAAAAAAGAAGACATATAAATAAAAAAGGAGAGAAAGAGGTGGAAAGTTTAAAAAATAAAAAATAAAAAAAAGTGGGAGAAATAGGAGGCGAAGAAAAGCAAGGAAAAAGCAAAGGGAAAAAAAAAAAAAAAAAAAAGGGAGGATCAAAGTATGGCTCCAAAAGCTAGTAGGCGCTCGGCTGACCTCTCAAATCAGAAACTGGGGTTTAAAACGGCTGAAACGACTAAAATAGACCAGTTTCTGAGGTCTCCAAGGGTTAATACGAGGGGCGGACAAAAGGAACTTGCCACAAAAAAAAATGATGACCCAGAGTTGACGGAGTTAGACCCACAAAAAGCCTCTAGATACTCAGAAGTGGAAGATGGTATAATGGGGGAGGTTATCCCTAACGACAACTCTTCTCCGCTAGAAGAAATATTGCTAGCGGTCAAACAAAATGGGGATTTAATACAGGCTGTTACAACCCAACTTGGGTTTATCCAAGTTGATGTGGGACTAATAAAAGATGATTTGTCAAAAATGAGAGACAGAGTTAACAACATAGAGAGTTCTGTTACCCTGATACAGAATGAATCCCAAAAAACAAAAACTGAAGTCTCCACACTTAAATCAGAGTACAACCTTCTGAAGAAAAAAGTGGCGGACCTTGAGGATAGGTCACGAAGATACAACGTGAGAATAATAGGGATTCCAGAGGGTGCGGAAGAGAAGAACTCAACCCAATTCATACAGAAGTTAATCCTTGAAAACTTTGGGAAAGATTTGTTTTCCCCCTTTTTCATGATAGAAAGAGCTCATCGGGTCCCAGGGGGTAAGCCAATTCCAGAGAGACAACCGCGGACATTTCTTGTTAAGTTATTGGCCACAGGGGACAAAGATATCCTTTTAAGAAGAGCGAGGGAATGCTCACCGGTTGTATATAATGGGAACAGATTGGCCTTCTTTCCAGATTTTTCAAAAGATATACAAGAAAAGAGACGCACATTTATGACTCCCAAAAAGAGGCTAAGAGAAAGGGATATTAAATATTCTCTTATATTCCCAGCAAAATTACGGATTATCTTCAACGATAAAACACTTTTTTTTCGATACTTCGGAAGAAGTTACGGATTGGCTTGATCGAAATAATCTTTGATTTAATTCCCTTTAGGATGTGTTGGGAATCGTAATTACTAGAAGGGGTTTATACCCCTAAATTTCCTTTTCTTTACTTCTGAATGGGGGCGGCCGGGTGGGGGGAGTGTGGGAGGGATGGTCACAGGAGAGAAATCTACTACAATATGTGGTGGATTACCTGCATGGGGGGTTGGGGGTGGGGGGGGGCTGGGGGTTGGGCTGTGGTGCGTCAAAATGTATCCTTTTTCTTTTTTCTTTCTTTCTCCTCCTTTTCCCATCTAACCACTGTTGATAATGCTGACTAGAATTGTTACCTGGAACATACGTGGTTTGGGGGATAGAGGTAAAAGACAAGCAGTTTTTGACTTTACTCGGGTCCACCTACCTGCAATAGTATGTTTGTTGGAGACCCACCTCACCGAAGAGACCTCTAGGGTGGTCAACAGGGGATGGGCTGCGCATACGTATCATTCTACTTTCTCTAATTACTCGAGAGGTGTTACCGTCTTGATACATAGACTTATTGATTTTGTTTGTATGGCATCCTCTGTTGATCAACAGGGGAGATTTATTTTTTTATACTGTAGGTTAAGGGGGGAAATATGTATTTTGGCCTTTGTCTACATTCCACCGCCATTTTCTTTCTCGGTTCTTAATTCTTTGGTATTGTTTATGGAGAAATGGCCTGAGTGCCCAACACTGATTATTGGCGATTTCAACTGTGTCATGGATCCTTTACGTGATAGGGTTTCTATGAGTAACAGGAGTGATAGTCCGGTTCAGGGGTCTCCCCTGGCACGGTTTTGCCTGGAGGCTGGCTTTGAAGATGTTTGGGAATATTTAGGACAGGGGAAAAGGGTTTTTTCATGTTTTAGTAAAGCAGGTAAATCAATGTCTAGAATAGATCTTGCACTGATAAGTAGTAAACATGTGAAATTGGTAAATCGAATGAAATACGAAACGAGGTCAATATCGGATCACTCTCCGTTACTACTTGAACTTTGCCTATCTCAGGAAAGATACACACAAAAACCTCCCTTTAGACTAAATCCTTATTGGTTATCACTCAGTTATAAAGACACATGAAATAATCCAAAATGAAATTTGCCTCTTTTGGGATAATAATTATGGCTCAGCAAAAATTCAAGTTGTATGGGATACTTTTAAGGCGTACATGAGGGGATTGCTGGTTAGTAACATCGCGAATCTTAGAAAGGAGTATGGGGAAAAACAGAAAAACCTAGAAGAACGTGCAGCACTGGCGACAGAATCCTTTTATATGAATAAGACGGAGAAGAATAGGGAAAATATGCAAAGAACCACCCAAACATACTCTAATTTTCTATTGGACAAGGCCCAACAGAGCCTTTTTTTTAAGGGGCAAAAATACTTTACGGAGTCAGGGCGACCTGGTAAACTTTTGTCCAGAGTAATATCAAGTCAACAATCTAAAAAATTTATAGATAAGGTTCGATTGAGTGATGGTAAGATGGTCACTGGACAGGGTCCGGTAGAGAAGGCCTTTGTTGACTATTTCCTGGATTTGTACAAGGCTGAAACTAAGATCACAGACGATAAGATAGATCTCTATCTTGACAGGATTACCTTCCCTTCTATTACTGAGACGCAAAAGAAAGCACTCGAATTGGAGGTCTCAATTCAGGAACTCGAGGGAGCTATTAAATTATGCTCGGCCAACTCTACTCCTGGTTCAGATGGGCTTCCATACGAATTCTATAGTAAATATATGGAGTGTATTCTCCCCAGACTGTTGGAGGTCTTTTCTGAATCAATGGAGTATGGGAAGTTGCCAGATTCAATGATGGAAGCTGTAATAATATTAATTCCAAAAAAAGGCAAGGACCCCCTAGATCCAGAATCTTATAGACCAATCTCACTTCTTAATGCAGATGTAAAGCTTCTTGCGAGGGTCTTGGCTACAAGGCTTTCTAGGGTCATTTCCTCTATTGTCCACCCGGATCAGAGTGGCTTTATTCAGAACAAGGGTACACATTATAATCTACATCGGCTCTTTTCTAATATTCAGGCCCCTGGGGGGACCGCTCGCTCCATCCTGTCATTGGACGCCTCTAAGGCCTTTGACAGGGTGGAGTGGCGCTTCCTCTGGAAGGTTCTGGCAAGGATGGGCTTTGGAGAAAGGTTCATAGGCACTCTTAAATTACTATATGGATCTCCAAGGGCAAAATTGAGTCTTAATGGAATCTTGAGTAGCAGTATTGATTTAAATAGGGGCACGCGGCAGGGTTGTCCATTATCCCCATTGTTATTTGATATCTATATCGAACCCCTTGCTATGGCCATTAGACAGGACGAGCAGCTTAAAGGATTTGGTACGCTAGGAACACAAGACCGTATCTCATTATATGCGGATGATGTTCTTTTTTTTATAGATCATACGGAAATTACTCTCCCTAGGATTATTCAAATGGTTAAAGCATTTGGTGAGGTGTCTGGTTTTCTTATAAACTGGGCTAAGACCAGTTTGATGCCAGTGGACCCCCTCCCACAGAAAGAGGTCTCTGTGGCACAGTTGAATATTGTTGATACCTTTCAATACTTGGGTTTGATTATATCACCTCGGGTTGAAAATTTTATACAACTTAATTTGATCCCCATAATGGTAAAGATTAGAGCTAAAATAGGGATCTGGCTGAAACTTCCTCTATCTAGAGCCGACCGAGTCTCATTAGTCAAAATGGTGATACTACCACAATTTTTATATGTCCTTAGGAATACACCTATTTGGATACAAGATAAGTACTTTAAACTTATGGAAAGAATAATTAATGATTTAATATGGGGAAGAAAGCGAGTTCGAATAAAGCTGGAATATTTGTATAAATCAGTGGAGTGCGGGGGTTTAAACCTCCCTTACTTTAAAGGGTACTTTATTGCAGCCCAGCTATTGAGGTGCTATGAATCAGAGAACAGTGCAATGTTGGGGAAGTTGGTAATTAGCCACGCCCATAATAATATCTTTACCTTGTTGGAATCCGGGCTATTGAAGGGCTATGAGCGTCGGCTATAGAGAGACTATAAAATTACTCCTGAAAGTGTGGGCTACAACTAGGACATGGTTGAAGATTAAGGGTTCATTTACATTTACGCCTCTTTGGCATAATGTGCATTTACAAAGGCTAGATGATATTGCAGCCGACACATTTTGGCAAAAGAATAAAATTTTATACATTTCACAGGTAGTTAAGGATAGAGATATTAAACCATTTATAGAGATGACACATAATATAGAAAAAATTGTATCTCCTTTTCTTACTCTGTAATGTTTTGATAAATTATTTAATAAAGACAAAAAGTTATTAAAAAAAAAAAATATATAGTTCTTGACATTCCCATACAGACCTCCCATTGCCAAGTGTATTACTATAAATGGTGTGTAATGTGTAATGTAATACATACTTTATATTAAATATCAACTAACATTATATCACATATTATTTAACAACATGTTACCAGCATCACAGAGGGCTGTCAGAATGCAGCATTTCCAGGCCTTGCTGCGAGAGATGCTGCATTCTGCTGATGCGGGCGCTGGCAGAGGAATTTCCACCCACAGCGAAACAGGTGCGGGTACCAATCCAACAGCGCCTGCAAGAAGAGGGCGGTTTGAAGATGTGTTGGTCACTTCAGATATGAGATCATTCTTGCACCCAACCCATCAACAGCCGCCCTCCGGATCCAGCCTCAGGGAACACCTAGACTGACAGATGTCCGACTACATCGGGTTAACGGCTGATGTGGACGCTCTGAGAATCGAGGAACCCATGACTACTGGGTGTGCAGGCTTGACCTGTGGCCAGAGCTGGCACAATTTGCCATGGAACTCTTGGCTTGCTGCTCGTCGAGTGTCCTGTCCGAAAGAATGTTCCGAGCAGCAGGGGGGATTGTGACCGATAAGCGCACTCGCCTAGCTCACGACTGTGTGGACTACCTCACATTTCTAAAAATAAATGAGGCATGGATCTCGGAGGAATGCAACAGCTATGATGACCATGTGTAATTAAATTTCCTGATGCCAGCCCACACATATCCGCCACCACAAGAACAAATAATGGTCCTTGTCTTATGTATATACAGCGGCATAAAAGGCCTTTTCTGTCAAGTGAATGCCTAATTTGTGGAGCCTGTACTCCCGTGGCCTAAAATAAAACTTTTCTAGGCTCCAGCAGGGCACATTTTTGAGTGTTTCCCTTTAAGACGCATAAAAATGGCCCCTGATTAAAATACATATTTTTTGTGGGAATTATTGCCATTGACCCCCCTCTGGTATGTCACTGTCCATGTTGTGGGACCATTTGTGCACTTCTAGTAAGTATTTGGTTTCTGCAAATATGACCTGAAGGTTTTTCAGGTTCGCCTGCCATTAAAGGAAATGGGGCCCGCCGCGAACGCGCGGATCGCCAAAATTTGATCGCAAACGCGCATTCGGGAAAATTCCCGGCCGATGTTCGTCCATCACAAAAGGAGAAACAAGAGCTTAAAATCTATGAGTAGATAAATGAGACACAAGAGCTTACAATCTATGAGGAGATGAAGGAGACACAAGAGCTTACAGTCTATGAGGAGATGGGGGAGACATGTAGTGTCCCACTAGGTAAAGGTGGGCACTGCACAGGTTAATGTGTTGCATTGCATTAAATGTCATGTGCTTGTTTTCTCTGTATTATCTGGGTGTCAGGCCTGTCAGGGTGTAGTTTAGCCTCCCAGACATTAGAGGGAGCTGGAGAGCCCTAGTTACATATAGGAAGGCCCAGACAGGGAAGTGTTAGTTCATTCCAGGGGACTAGAGGAGTCAGCTCGTCCACCTGAAGCTCCTGAGGCTAGGATTAGCTCTGAAGAGATACCCCAGTTGCAGGAACCAACCTCCTGGGAGAAACCTACAGTTATCCACCTGATAGAAGGAGGCATCCCAGGGTAAGCAAAGTGACCCTGAAGGGCAGAGAACCTTGAGACAGCATAGCAAGCAGTATAATACCTGAGGAAGAAAGTAACCAAGGATATAAGCCACCCTTTTAGGCATCCGGGCCTTGGGAGATATAAAGCCAGAGCAGGAGTTCTAGAAAGGACACTGTACATTGATTCTGAGAAAGGTACAACCTGCTGCTGAGTGCTTGTGGAATTTACCCTCAGCGTATCTTGCATGACTATTGCCTGCCATATTGTGAATAAGCCCCTTTGTGGAACTGTAATATAAAGACTATACTACACCTGCTGTACAAAGTTGGATTGTCCAGTAAAGTTTACGTTTGGTTCACTATATACTTGTGTACCTCCATCATTCCAACCACCAACCGGCGTGCCACCGTCCAAAGGCACTGGCGTCACGAATACCACAGGGACCTTGCCCCAGGCACACAAAATACCTGTGACATCCAGGGCACCTCATCCACCATCAGGCCTGGTCCCTATCTACAGAGCGTGCCCCAGAGGAACCGTGTCTACTTCTCCTTCACTGCCACGCGCCTGCCCAGGGTTCTTCAAATATAGTGAGTACCCTCGATTGCCCATAACCGTGACCTCACTTCGTCATACCCTGCAGGTCTGGCGTGTTGCATAAATTGGCGTCACGAACAGGATCCGAATATTCCTGCGCCATAGCGGATTTAAGAACTGTGTGCTGAAAATTGTCTTAAAGTGACATGCCCCAATTGTTTTATTGAAAATTGCTGGGCCAAAGTGAACTGTAATATTTGCGGTGTGAAGATTGCATTGTATGGACTATTTTCTGCCGATTTGAGTCACCGCTTGCTGTCAGTGAATAGACAGCCATATTGCCCATTTAACCTGATCGGATTACAAGTGCGCCTCGTGGAGCTGTTTGGCGCGAAAAAGAGGACTTTGGCGCAAAAAGAATCAGGCGGAGCCATCGCCCAACCAACCAGGAAGAAGAACCCCGCCTACCTGAGTCCCGGAGCTACGAGAGGCCGCGCCCACCTGCTGACGCGGTACACAGGACGTCCCGACACCCGGAGCTGCGCATCTCGCGAGACTTGGAGCGAGCACCACCGGAGTGAGTACCAACTTTAAAAACTTTTACCGGCTTCTCCGCTTACCTGTCCGGAAGCTCCCCGACCCCTGCCAAGGCACCGGAGGGATCCCCGCTAGTAGTGAAAGACTTGTCTACTGCCATAGCCGCTCCGGTCCGCTCCGCTACATTTAAAGGGCCATACCCACCTAGCAACGCCATGTCCGCGGTCGAGGAAATCGCACAGGCAGCCCCAGTCGTTCCTGCTGAAGTACCCGCAGCCGACTCTAGGGCCCCTGCCGCCGCGGCACCGCCCAGCCTGATGCCGCTAACCATGCCGTACTATTTCGGGGCCCCCTGGTTCCCGCGTTATTCAGGGGAAGCCCACAAGTTAAAAGACTTCAGGGAACAGATACTGGCCTTGTTCCGGCTTTATCCCATAAATGCTGAGCAGCAAATGGAGATCCTCTTAGCTCAGTTAGAAGGGGCCGCCCGCAGGGAAGTAATGTCATGGCCCGTTCTGAGAAAAATAGCCTGGAACAGATCTTTGAACGTTTGGGCACCACATTTGAAGCCAGAACGGTGTCAGAAGTTAAAATGCGTTTCTTCAGCAGAAAACAGCAGCCTGGAGAGTCGCTCCGTGAGTTTGCCCTGTCCTTACAGGAGACGCTGAGAGCTGTAGTCCAAGTGGATCCTAAAGAAGCTGAGGACCAGGACCGGACTCTTAGAGAGCAATTCATTGCAGGCATAAGTACTGAACATTTAAAGGGCCAGCTACGGATGTTGTCAGCTCAACACCCTCACTGTACATTCTTGGATTTTAAAGAATTGTCCATCAGCATACTAGGCCAGAACCCTGCTCCAGGGCCAGCAACCTTCCCTGAACCCCAGGCTTGTCAGCCAAAGACTATTAATGTGGGGTCTGCAGGAGTCGGTCAAGCCACCCAAGCTCCAGTCACAGATGTAGTGGCAGCACTAATGGAGCAAGTGAACTATCTTACTCTAAGTCTAGAGAAGGTGTGCAAAAAGATAGAGGAGTGGGAGAGACCATTGTTACTAGAAGATAAGGATCCTCTTCCTCCCAGGCTCCCACCTGCATATGGAGATGTATATCCAAAAGAGCCTGATGGGCGACTGAAGTAGAAAACAGCCTGTCTGCCATCATTGCAAGAAATATGGACATACCGAATCCATGTGCTGGCAGTTAAACGAGTAACCCCTGAGGCAGAGGACCGCCCCTCGGGAGGTAGAACAGAAGGTCCAAAGGATCAAAACTGGATGCCTAAGTATGTCGGGTCCCGTCCGAAAATTAATATATGTATCAACGGGATATCCTTTGAAGCCCTGTTGGACACCGGGTCACAGGTCACCACCATTCAACGGCCTGCCTTTGACAAGTTCTGGGATCCAAGTCTCCTCACCCAGCCACCAGAGTCCTGGCTAGATATTATCGCTAGCAACGGTAAGCCAGTGAAAGTGCATGGGTATTGGGAACCTACTCTTCAGGTGGGAGAAGCCACCCTGCCACAGCAAGGCGTGATTGTGGTACAAGCCGGAGGTAAAGGAGGACACCCCGTGATCTTAGGGACTAATGTTCTTAAAAATTGTTACTCCGAAGTGCTTGAAGCATTGAACCAAACCATATCATCCGCCTCACCTGCTTCCAGAAGAGTTATTCAGAAAACGATTAGCGTGCTGTGCGCTCAACAAAGGTTCGCCAACAAGAAAGGAGAAATTTGCACTGTCCGGATCCGGGATAACCGGCCGGTGGTTTTGCCCCCAAATTCCCAGATCATCCTGTGGTGCCGTGCTGTATTAGGGATCCAGGGCCAGGACTATCAAGCCCTAGTGGAACCTATTCCTATTAAGGATCATCCTTTCGTACGGACAGCCAAGAGCATGGTGGCCGTGTCCCAAGGTAAAGTGCCTGTTCGTTTAATCAACTTTGGTGATCATCCCGTTACCCTCTTTAAACACTGCCCCGTTGCTCAGCTTTTACAGGTGTCTTTCCAGGATGTGATCCGTCTGCCTGCCGCGGAGGCATTCCAGACCGCGCAGAACAGCAGCACTCCTACGGCATCCTGGTGGGAAGAACTACATGTGGGGAACGAATCCACCCCAAAGGAGCAAATAGAAGGGGTCCTGAAGCTGGTGAAGGAGCACCACCAGGCTTTCAGCAAACACTCCACAGACTATGGAGAGGTCAGTGTGATCAAACATACCATACCCACTGGCTCTCACCCTCCTATTAAGGAGAGGCACAGACCCATACCACCTACTACTTATCAGTCTGTGAAAGAGATGATACAAGAGATGAAAGACTCTAATATAATCCGGGACAGCCATAGTCCCTGGGCTGCGCCCCTAGTACTTGTTCGAAAAGAAGATGGCGGCATAAGGTTCTGCGTGGATTACAGGAAAATTAATCAAATCACCCACAAAGATGCATATCCATTGCCACGCATTGAGGAGTCCTTGACTGCCCTGGGGTCATCAGCCTATTTCTCCACCTTGGACTTAACCAGTGGGTACTGGCAGGTACCCATGGCCCCAGAAGATCGAGAAAAGACTGCTTTCACTACACCTATGGGCCTGTTTGAATTTAATTATATGCCATTTGGACTGTGTAATGCTCCAGGAACGTTCCAGAGGCTGATGGAACGTTGTTTAGGCCATAGGAATTTTGAGACGGTGCTATTATACCTGGATGACGTCATTATATACTCCAAGACGTATGAGGACCATCTAAAGCACCTGGGTGAGGTGTTTCAAGTTCTTTCTAAATATGGCCTCAAAATCAAGCCATCCAAGTGCCACCTGCTGAAACCAGCCGTCAGATATCTCGGGCACATTGTCAGTGCCGAAGGAGTACAGCCTGACCCTGACAAACTTGCTGCTGTCCGTAACTGGCCTACTCCTACGACCGTGAAAGAGTTGAGAAGCTTTCTCAGTTTTGCATGGTACTATAGGCGATTCATCCCGCATTTCGCACAAATTGCGGATGCCATCCAGGAACTCTTGAGGGGGCATCCAAAAAAGAGCCCAAAGACTCCTATTCCTGTTGAATGGAATGAAGAGCGGGAGATTGCCTTCCAACTCCTAAAGAAGAAGTTGACTGAACCCCCTGTTCTGGGTTACCCAGATTATCAGAAGCCATTCCACCTCTACACAGATGCCAGTAAGAGAGGCCTGAGGGCCGTGTTGGCTCAAGTGCAAGATAACTCCCTGAAGGGAGCTGAGAAGAACGACCAGAATTACAGTTCTTTCAAGCTGGAGTTCCTTGCCTTAGTGTGGGCTGTGACTGAAAAGTTTAAGGACTATCTCGCTGCCACACCGTTTGTTGCCTTCACAGATAATAATCCCCTGGCCCATCTGAATACAGCCAAATTAGGGGAACTGGAGCAAAGATGGGCCTCCCGCCTGGCCAACTATGATTTTACTGTGAAGTACCGGGCAGGCCGCTCCAATGAGAACGCTGATGCTCTGTCACGACTCCCCACTACAGAAGCCCCAGATGAACCGAAGGATGCCTGGGAAGAGGTGGAGATGCCAGCGTTCTATAATAAATTTACCCAGCAGGATAATATACGTACTGAAGATTCCCCTGCTGCTGATCCTTCCTCATCAGATGGTCCTGAGTCCAGAGGCGATCAAGAAAGATGGATTAAGCTCCAGTCCGAAAGTAGAGTCCTCGGTGAACTGCTCGACTTCCTTACTAGTGGAAAAGTCCCTGAGAGGATCCGCAGGAAGAGTGCAGACCCAGAGCTAGTGAGACTGTGGAGACATCGCCATCAACTATTCCTTCAAAAGGGCCTGTTGCTCAGAAGGAGTCTGGATCCAGTGTCCTATGATAGAGTGTATCAAATTCTCCTGCCACGTCGGGATGCCAGCCTGGTGCTGGATATGTACCACAACCAGTCCGGACACTTCGGTGTGCAAAAGACTGAGGCCACCATTCGCAGAAGATTCTATTGGATCGGGATGAGAGAAGATATCGAGAAATGGTGCCGAGAATGCACCGCCTGTGCTGTGGGGCGAACTGAACGCCATGACCAGAGGGCGCCTCTCCATCCCATCGTAAGTAAGGCTCCTTTAGAACTTGTTGCCATTGATCATGTAAAGTTAGAGCTGAGTCGCTCAGGGTATACATACGCCATGACTATAATTGATCACTTCACTAAGTTTGTCGTAGCAGTGCCTGTGAAAGACCTGACAGCAAAGACCACAGCGGAGGCGTTCTGGAAGCATTTCCTGCTGCCCTACGGTTGCCCAGAAAGGATCCTCACCGATCAAGGGTCCGCATTTGAGTCACAGCTGTTCCATGAGATGTGCCTGCTACACAACTGCCAGAAGGTCCGGACCACCGCCTATCATCCGCAAGGTAACGGACTCTGTGAGAAAATGAATAAGACTCTCATTGAAATGCTGAGAGCAGTACCCCCTGAGACGAGGGGAGATTGGCCTACTTTGTTGCCGCAGCTTATGTACACTTACAACAACACCATCCACTGTTCCACCGGTTACACCCCGTTCTATTTGATGTTCGGCCGACAAGGGAGATTGCCTGCGGACCACTCCCTAGGGGTACAAGTGCCGGATGAGATCAACCCACTGCCCAAGACTGACTGGGTAGTGGAGCACCAAAGGCGTCTTCTTAATGCTAAGGAGATTGTCCAGGAACGGATGGAGATTGTCCAAGAAAGGCAGCAGAAAGACTTTGACCAGACTGCCCATGCGGGACCCCTGGCTCTGGGAGACAAGGTATGGTTGAAAAACAACCATCGGACCAGCAAGTTGGACAGCAAATGGGAAAGGATTCCCTACCTTATTACTGCCATACCTAATGCTGCGGCCCAGATTTACCAGATCTCCAGGGAAGGAAGAAGTCCCCAAGTTGTTCACAGGAACCGCCTCAAGCCCTGTGTAGAAGGAGAACCAGCGGCGGAGGAGATGGAACCGGAGCCTACTGAAGAAGAGTTGCCGGCTCCACCTATGGACCCTATGCAGGCTGTGGAGAACTTAATCCATGATAAAGAGCCGCTCCACTGGGCCCTCACGCCTTGGTTGAATCTATTGGTTCCTGCTCCTGTTCCTGTTAGCCCTCAGCCTCCTGAAGAAGCTCCAGAGGCAATGGGCTCCTCTGACATTCCGGAAGCCAGGCAGGAAGAATCCCTGCCAGTAAGGAGGTCTACCCGTTCTACCAGGGGGCACCGACCTGTGAGGTTTGTGGACTACGTTATGGGCCCAGATAGCCCCTCACGGGAAACCCCTGTTTAACCATTACAAGCCTGGGTACGGACTCATGTTGTTCTTTGAGCCTCCAAGGACTTATGTTTATCTACATTTTATATGGACTATCCTGGTTTATTGATATGCTGTGCCAGGTCAGCGCCCCTGTTCCCTCACATTATCCTGAGAGAAGAGAACGACGCCCCTTGTCATCACTCCTTTCAGTGCATTTAATAACTGTTACATTGTTAATGTGGTGAATATTGCATATGTATGTTCTCTGCTATCTTTCAGGTTGCCGCTTCCAGATGGGCGGACCCTCCATGTTGCGCCGAGGACGGGCAACGTTATAGCGTGGGGGTATGTAGTGTCCCACTAGGTAAAGGTGGGCACTGCACAGGTTAATGTGTTGCATTGCATTAAATGTCATGTGCATGTTTTTCCCTGTATTATCTGGGTGTCAGGCCTGTCAGGGTGTAGTTTAGCCTCCCAGATGTTAGAGGGAGCTGGAGAGCCCTAGTTACATATAGGAAGGCCCAGACAGGGAAGTGTTAGTTCATTCCAGGGGACTAGAGGAGTCACCTCGTCCACCTGAAGCTCCTGAGGCTAGGATTAGCTCAGTAGAGATACCCCAGTTGCAGGAACCAACCTCCTGGGAGAAACCTACAGTTATCCACCTGATAGGAGGAGGCGACCCAGGGTAAGCAAAGTGACCCTGAAGGGCAGAGAACCTTGAGACAGCATAGCAAGAAGTATAATACCTGAGGAAGAAAGTAACCAAGGATTTAAGCCACCCATTTAGGCATCCGGGCCTTGGGAGATATAAAGCCAGAGCAGGAGTTCTAGAAGGGACACTGTACATTGATTCTGAGAAAGGTACAACCTGCTGCTGAGTGCTTGTAAAGTTTACCCTCAGCGTATCTTGCATGACTATTGCCTGCCATATTGTGAATAAGCCCCTTTGTGGAACTGTAATATCAAGACTGTGCTACACCTGCTGTACAAAGTTGGATTGTCCAGTAAAGTTACGTTTTGGTTCACCATATACTTGTGTACCTCCATCATTCCAACCACCAACCGGCGTGCCACCGTCCAAAGGCACTGGCGTCACGAATACCACAGGGACCTTGCCCCAGGCACACAAAATACCTGTAACATCCAGGGCACCTCAACTACCATCAGGCCTGGTCCCTATCTACAGAGCGTGCCCCAGAGGAACTGTGTCTACTTCTCCTTCACTGCCACGCGCCTGCCCAGGGTTCCGCAAATATAGTGAGTACCCTCGATTGCCCATAACCGTGACCTCACTTCGTCATACCCTGCAGGTCTGGCGTGTTGCAGACACAAGAGCTTACAATCTATGAGGAGATGGAGGAGACACAAGAGCTTACAATCTATGAGGAGATGGAGGAGACACAAGAGCTTACAGTCTATGAGGAGATAGGGGAGACACAAGAGCTTACAATCTATGAGAAGATGGAGGAGACACAAGAGCTTACAATCTATGAGGAGATGGAGGAGACACAAGAGCTTACAATCTATGAGGAGATGGAGGAGACACAAGAGCTTACAATCTATGAGGAGAAAGGGATGACACAAGAGCTTACAATCTATGAGGAGATAGGGGAGACACAAGAGCTTACAATCTATGAGGAGATAGGGGAGACACAAGAGCTTACAATCTATGAGGAGATGGGGGAGACACAAGAGCTTACAATCTATGAGGAGATGGGGGAGACACAAGAGCTTACAATCTATAAATACAGTAAAAATACAGGATACCGCGGCACCTCTAATGAAGTGACTTGTGCTTTATTCACCAATAAGGCGCGACGCTTCAGTTCACTCCATGGAACCTTTTTCAAGCAGTGGTAACAAGCACTGGCCCAGTACAAGTATATAACGGAGTGCAATAATCAATTATTCAATTCATCCAATTAGTGCAAAACAATACATCAAATCACAAAATATTTGTAAAAAAACATGATTTAACCACATTGTATTACTCACACACGATCAAATATTATAAAAGTGTATAACAATAAAATGTAAATGTCATTTCTATCTGTAAATATAATCCACATATAATAATTACATAATTAGTGTCAAACATGAAAGTGACAGGCGCAAGGTTAAAAACGAGTGATGAGCGAGCGCCAAACTATTCAGCTGTTCAGCCCGAACACATTGCTATATTGGAGCGACCGAGTATAATGGAAGTCAATGGCAGACAACCAGGCACCCACTGCTCGGAAGAGAAGAGGGTGTCTGGTTCATAAAGCTTAGAAATTGATGGAAACCCCATCAAAATGGTTTGTTAACAGCATTTAGAGGATAGCTGGATGCATCTTAGGCTCCTATTATGTACAACATACAATAGACAACCACACAAAGGCTGTATGCCAAAAGCCAGGTATGTGCAAGCCATCAACCTATCCATGAGACAGATGACAGTCAGCATACCTTACAATGGCAGCCTTGTGCACTATGAGACATTCCAAACCAGTTCTCATCTGACTGAGAACCAGTAAGCCTCAAAGTTATTTTGCATCTGTTGGATGGCTTGCGTGGACCTGCGCACCTAGATCATTATCATTAGGTCCTAACCATTGCCCTAACATAATATTCAATAACCTTTCTATACAGTTTGGTCATGTAAAAACTAATTTGCATAAACCTGGGCTTATGGGAAAGACATGCAAATGAGCGGAATCTCCCTTGTTTTTCTGCTGTCATAAGACTATAAAACCAATAGATGGCGCTATGGAGTCATGAACAAACCAGAAAGGGAAATGTAGCAGCACAACAGTTGGATCCTTCAGTGGCAGTGCCCGCGGTGTCAGGTGCCAGTCTGTAGTACCCCTGTCACAGCAAATACAAAAAAGAAGATGCACCACGGCACTCTCATGTCTTCAGCATTCCAACATTTAATCACCAAATCTCAGCGACGTTTCGACCAGTGTGGTCTTTCTCAAGCAGGGTACATAATGAATACGGTGCCACATTTATACCCTCCAATTCTAATCACATGATGCAGTTGAGCTCCTCCCCCAACATTAGTAAATATCATCATCTCAACTCATAGTGAACTCTCATAAAACCTTATATACATTTACAATCACCATATGTATGTGCTTACATTAATTAGGAAATCTGGTGGCATAATTCTCCTCCTGTGGTTCCGATCTCCTCTGCGCTCCCGCAGCGAGCGCGCTTACTTCGGCGTGCCTTCAGATCCAGTGCGCAGGCGCGTATGTATGCCGCGTCTCTATAGAAACTATGAGCCTGCGCAGTCGCTCGTTCAGTGCCCTTGGTTGTCTTTACCTGGCAAGAATGGAGTTTCTATTCTCCCACCTAGACTGCTTACAGTGGTTGTGTAGGGCTATGGTGTGAGAGATGGTTTTAGGTGGCAAAATGCACCAGATTGTGACCATCGTGACATAAAAGGGTCGGGGTGCTTCTTGCAGTTGTAGGATGTGCCTCCCACCATTGGTATGGATGGTACCCTCTAGGAAGGAGAGTGCGGGTCTCCCTTTTTGAGGGAGTTGTCGCACCTCTATCTGTAGGGTTGTCATCTATGGTTTGGGGATGTCTCCTTGAGGAGAGGGAGTTCCCCCATGTATTGTGTTTGAATGAAGGAGCCCCAACCACTGGTCGTAATGTATGATCCCGAGCGGTATGACTAATGCCAATAGGTGTGGATTAACAGCAGAGGCACAGCTCTGGAAATAGTTACATTTTCTATATAAAATGGGTTGGGGACAGTTCTACCACTTGGATCCGGTCTGTTTTTGAGGCCAGCGCCATGACAACGATGGATTGTAAGCCGTATAAATAGGAAGTGATCGATGGTATTGCTGCAGATTAAGCGATAGGCAGAGCATGCGCATAAACGGTGTGGGCAATTCCCTGAATACTAGTCGCCTCTGAACGAGCGACTGCGCAGGCGCATAGTTTCTATAGAGACACGGTATACATACGTGCCCGGCGCGCCTGCGCACTGGATCTGAAGGCACGCCGAAGTAAGCGCGCTCGCTGCGGGAGCGCAGAGGAGATCACAGAACCACAGGAGGAGAATTATGCCCACCAGATTTCCTAATTAATGTAAGCACATAATGATGGTGATTGTAAATGTATATAAGATTTTATGAGAGTTCACTATGAGTTGAGATGATGATATTTACTAATGTTGGGGGAGGAGCTCAACTGCATCATGTGATTAGAATTGGAGGGTATAAATGTGGCACCGTATTCATTATGTACCCTGCTTGAGAAAGACCACACTGGTCGAAACGTCGCTGAGATTTGGTGATTAAATGTTGGAATGCTGAAGACATGAGAGTGCCGTCGTGCATCTTCTTTTTTGTATTTGCTATTGAGTTATGAACAGCGCCCCCTATTGGTTTCACAGTCTTATGACAAAACTAATATTCTTGTCAGAAGACTATGAAACTAATAGATGGTGCTGTTCATAACTCAATAGCGCCATCTAGTCTTATGACAAGCTTTTAGCGATTAGAATATTTGCGATCTACGCTAGGATGATATCTGACGCTGGGAAAGCTGGGTAATAACTCAGTGATAAAATCTGACACTGGGAAAGGTGGGGAAAAAATTGCGATCTACACTGAGTTATTACCCAGCTTTTCTAGTGTCAGATATTATCACTGACTTACTACATAATTATTACATAATATTCGCTATATAATAGTTTTTTGGAATATTACGAATATTTTAAAAAACAAATATAGAGCAATATAGCGAATATGATCTCAGTGAATGCTCTTGTCATAACACTATGCAACTAATAGAGGGCGCTGTTCATGAGAGATTCTGCTCATTTGCATGTCTTTCCCATATTCCCATGTTTATACAAATTCGTTTTTACGTGACAAAACTGTATAGAAAGCTTATTGATTGTTATGTTGGGGCAATCAGAAAACTTTTTGTCGCCCTAATGATAATGATCTAGGTGCGCAGGTCCACCCAAGCCACCCAACAGATGCAAAATAACTTTGAGGCTTACTGGTTCTCAGTCAGATGAGAGCTGGTTTGGAATGTCCCATAGTGCACAAGGTTGCCATTGTAAGGTATGCTGGCTGTCATCTGTCTCATGGATAGGTTGATGGCTTGCACATACCTGGCTTTTGGCATATAGCCTTTGTGTGGTTGTCTATTGTATGTTGTACATAATAGGAGTCTAAGATGCATCCAGTTATCCTCTAAATGCTGTTTCCAAACCATTTTGATGGGGTTTCCATTTTTTTTTATGAACCAGACACCCTCTCCTCTTCTGAGCAGATGTTGCCTGGGGTTCTCCCATTGACTTCCATTGTATTCAAGCACCTGAATTATTGGGCCGAGCACTCAAATCTGCCATGCTCGATCCGAACAGCAGTTTGGCCGAGCATGCTCGCTCAACACTATTAAAAACATATTATATAACTGAATAAGAAGGGATCAACCAACCAGCACGGAGGAGCAATCTGGGTTCACGGCGTCTCAATACGAAAAATGCGCATGTCCATGATGCATACCGGAACTACTGCGAATCACTATCAGCTGATCACATCCGGTATGTGCCTGGAACGCAGGGCCATGACACATAAATCAGAATCAAGGGAGGGAGGCGGGCCGCCGAGGATCACGTGGCCACATCATGGTCACCTGACCGCAGCACGCCCCCCCCAAGACTACCAGTCCACGTCACATACTCCGCGCTCCAGGAAGAGCCACAAGTCACGTGAGAAAAAACATACATGTATCAGATATAGATTAACCCCAATGCTGCCAATAACTAGGTTTAGTGGACATAAATAATGTACCGCCTCCCTCTCTTGATTCGGGTGTATGCGTCATGGCCCTGCGTTCCAGGCACATTGATTTGCAGTAGTTCCGGTATGCGTCATGGACATGCGCATTTTTCGTATTTAGACGCTGTGAACCCAGATTGCTCCTCCGTGCTGGTTGGTTGATCCCTTCTTATTCATTTATATAATTATGTTTTTAACCTTGTCACTTTCACGTTTGACACTAATTATGTAATTATGAACAATTATAGAATTATCATTTGTGGATTATATTTACAGATAGAAATGACATTTACATTTTATTGTTATACACTTTTATAATATTTGATCGTGTGTGAGTAATACAATGTGGTTAAATCATGTTTTTTACAAATATTTTGTGATTTTATTTATTGGTTTGCACTAATTGGATTCATTGATTATTGCACTCCGTTATATACTTGTACTGGCGCCAGTGCTTGTTACCACTGCTTGAAAAAGTTTTCATGGGGTGAACCGAAACATTGCGGCTTATTGGTGAAGTCACTTCATTGGAGGTGCCGCGGTATCCTTTATTTTTGCTGTATGTATGGGTGGTAGGACCACCGCCTTAACCGCTGGCACTCCGACTTTACCTCGGTTTGGTGGTGCTGCCCAGGAGCTTTATTTTTTACAATCTATGAGGAGATAGGTGAGACACAAGAGCTTACAATCTATGAGGAGATAGGGGAGACACAAGAGCTTACAATCTATGAGGAGATGGAGGAGACACAAGAGCTTACAATCTATGAGGAGATGGGGTGACACAAGAGCTTACAATCTATGAGGAGATGGAGGAGACACAAGAGCTTACAATCTGTGAGGAGATGGAGGAGACACAAGAGCTTACAATCTATGAGGAGATAGGGGAGACACGAGAGCTTACAATCTATGAGGAGATGGAGGAGACACAAGAGCTTACAGTCTATGAGGAGATGGAGGAGACACAAGAGCTTACAATCTATGAGGAGATAGGGGAGACACAAGAGCTTACAATCTATGAGGAGATAGGGGAGACACAAGAGCTTACAATCCATGAGGAGATAGAGGAGACACAAGAGCTTACAATCTATGAGGAGATGGAGGAGACACAAGAGCTTACAATCTATGAGGAGATAGAGGAGACACGAGAGCTTACAATCTATGAGGAGATGGAGGAGACACAAGAGCTTACAATCTATGAGGAGATAGAGGTGACACAAGAGCTTACAATCTATGAGGAGATGGGGGAGACACAAGAGCTTACAATCTATGAGGAGATGGAGGAGACACAAGAGCTTACAATCTATGAGGAGATAGGGGAGACACAAGAGCTTACAATCTATGAGGAGATAGGGGAGACACAAGAGCTTACAATCTATGAGGAGATGGAGAGACACAAGAGCTTACAATCTATGAGGAGATAAGGAGACATAAGAGCTTACAATCTATGAGGAGATGGAGAGACACAAGAGCTTACAATCTATGAGGAGATGGGGGAGACACAAGAGCTTACAATCTATGAGGAGATGGGGAGACACAAGAGCTTACAATCTATGAGGAGATGGAGAGACACAAGAGCTTACAATCTATGAGGAGATAAGGAGACATAAGAGCTTACAATCTATGAGGAGATAGAGGAGACACAAGAGCTTACAATCTATGAGGAGATGGAGGAGACACAAGAGCTTACAATCTATGAGGAGATGGAGAGACACAAGAGCTTACAATCTATGAGGAGATAAGGAGACATAAGAGCTTACAATCTATGAGGAGATAGAGGAGACACAAGAGCTTACAATCTATGAGGAGATGGAGGAGACACAAGAGCTTACAATCTATGAGGAGATGGAGAGACACAAGAGCTTACAATCTATGAGGAGATAAGGAGACATAAGAGCTTACAATCTATGAGGAGATAGAGGAGACACAAGAGCTTACAATCTATGAGGAGATGGAGGAGACACAAGAGCTTACAGTCTATGAGGAGATAGAGGAGACACAAGAGCTTACAATCTATGAGGAGATAGAGGAGACACAAGAGCTTACAATCTATGAGGAGATGGAGGAGACACAAGAGCTTACAATCTATGAGGAGATAGAGGAGACTCAAGAGCTTACAATCTATGAAGAGATAGAGGAGACACAAGAGCTTACAATCTATAGGGAGATGGAGGAGACACCAGAGCTTACAATCTATGAGGAGATGGAGGAGACACAAGAGCTTACAATCTATGAGGAGATAGAGGTGACACAAGAGCTTACAATCTATGAGGAGATGGGGGAGACACAAGAGCTTACAATCTATAAAGAGATAGGGGAGACACAAGAGCTTACAATCTATGAGGAGATGGGGAGACACAAGAGCTTACAATCTATAAAGAGATAGGGGAGACACAAGAGCTTACAATCTATGAGGAGATGGGGAGACACAAGAGCTTACAATCTATGAGGAGATGGAGGAGACACAAGAGCTTACAATCTATAAAGAGATAGGGGAGACACAGGAGGTTACAATCTATGAAGAGATAGGGGAGACACAAGAGCTTACAGTCTATGAGGAGATAGAGGAGACACAAGAGCTTACAATCTATGAGGAGATAGGGGAGACACAAGAGCTTACAATCTATAAGGAGATAGAGGAGACACAAGAGCTTACAATCTATGAGGAGATGGAGGAGACACAAGAGCTTACAATCTATGAGGAGATAGAGGAGACACAAGAGCTTACAATCTATGAGGAGATAGGGGAGATACAAGAGCTTACAATCTATAGGGAGATGGAGGAGACACCAGAGCTTACAATCTATGAGGAGATGGAGGAGACACAAGAGCTTACAATCTATGAGGAGATAGAGGTGACACAAGAGCTTACAATCTATGAGGAGATGGGGGAGACACAAGAGCTTACAATCTATGAGGAGATAGAGGTGACACAAGAGCTTACAATCTATGAGGAGATAGGGGAGACACAAGAGCTTACAATCTATAAGGAGATAGAGGAGACACAAGAGCTTACAATCTATGAGGAGATAGAGGAGACACAAGAGCTTACAGTCTATGAGGAGATAGAGGAGACACAAGAGCTTACAATCTATAGGGAGATGGAGGAGACACCAGAGCTTACAATCTATGAGGAGATGGAGGAGACACAAGAGCTTACAATCTATGAGGAGATAGAGGTGACACAAGAGCTTACAATCTATGAGGAGATGGGGGAGACACAAGAGCTTACAATCTATGAGGAGATAGAGGAGACACAAGAGCTTACAGTCTATGAGGAGATAGAGGAGACACAAGAGCTTACAATCTATGAGGAGATAGGGGAGACACCAGAGCTTACAATCTATGAGGAGATGGAGGAGACACAAGAGCTTACAGTCTATGAGGAGATAGAGGAGACACAAGAGCTTACAATCTATGAGGAGATAGGGGAGACACAAGAGCTTACAATCTATAAGGAGATAGAGGAGACACAAGAGCTTACAATCTATGAGGAGATGGAGGAGACACAAGAGCTTACAATCTATGAGGAGATAGAGGAGACACAAGAGCTTACAATCTATGAGGAGATAGAGGAGACACAAGAGCTTACAATCTATAGGGAGATGGAGGAGACACCAGAGCTTACAATCTATGAGGAGATGGAGGAGACACAAGAGCTTACAATCTATGAGGAGATAGAGGTGACACAAGAGCTTACAATCTATGAGGAGATGGGGGAGACACAAGAGCTTACAATCTATAAAGAGATAGGGGAGACACAGGAGGTTACAATCTATGAAGAGATAGGGGAGACACAAGAGCTTACAATCTATGAGGAGATAGAGGAGACACAAGAGCTTACAATCTATGAGGAGATAGAGGAGACATAAGAGCTTACAGTCTATGAGGAGATAGAGGAGACACAAGAGCTTACAGTCTATGAGGAGATAGAGGAGACACAAGAGCTTACAATCTATAGGGAGATGGAGGAGACACCAGAGCTTACAATCTATGAGGAGATGGAGGAGACACAAGAGCTTACAATCTATGAGGAGATAGAGGTGACACAAGAGCTTACAATCTATGAGGAGATGGGGGAGACACAAGAGCTTACAATCTATGAGGAGATAGAGGTGACACAAGAGCTTACAATCTATAGGGAGATGGAGGAGACACCAGAGCTTACAATCTATGAGGAGATGGAGGAGACACAGGAGCTTACAATCTATGAGGAGATAGAGGAGACACAAGAGCTTACAATCTATGAGGAGATGGAGGAGACACAAGAGCTTACAATCTATGAGGAGATGGAGGAGACACAAGAGCTTACAATCTATGAGGAGATAGAGGTGACACAAGAGCTTACAATCTATGAGGAGATAGGGGAGACACAAGAGCTTACAATCTATGAGGAGATAGAGGTGACACAAGAGCTTACAATCTATGAGGAGATAGGGGAGACACAAGAGCTTACAATCTATAAGGAGATAGAGGAGACACAAGAGCTTACAATCTATAGGGAGATGGAGGAGACACCAGAGCTTACAATCTATGAGGAGATAGAGGTGACACAAGAGCTTACAATCTATGAGGAGATGGAGGAGACACAAGAGCTTACAATCTATGAGGAGATAGAGGTGACACAAGAGCTTACAATCTATGAGGAGATAGGGGAGACACAAGAGCTTACAATCTATAAGGAGATAGAGGAGACACAAGAGCTTACAATCTATGAGGAGATGGAGGAGACACAAGAGCTTACAATCTATGAGGAGATGGAGGAGACACAAGAGCTTACAATCTATGAGGAGATAGAGGAGACACAAGAGCTTACAATCTATGAGGAGATAGGGGAGACACAAGAGCTTACAGTCTATGAGGAGATAGGGGAGACACAAGAGCTTACAATCTATGAGGAGATAGGGGAGACACAAGAGCTTACAATCTATGAGGAGATGGAGGAGACACAAGAGCTTACAATCTATGAGGAGACACAAGAGCTTACAGTCTATGAATAGATGGGGAGACACAAGAGCTTACAATCTATAAGGAGATAGAGGAGACACAAGAGCTTACAATCTATAAGGAGATAGAGGTGACCGTGCTTGTTTAGTACAATGGTCCGGCCATCTTAGGGAAATAGGGGAGCAGATATAAAGCTGCCTGAGCCGCCACCAGCTGGTATCTGTAGTGCTTCTGTAACATCCCAGAGTTATGTTACGAAACTCTTTAACCCCGCTACAACCTGTTAAGGGGATCTGCTTTGTCATCCTGTGTAATTTAACATCACATCCGCACTAATGTGCATTGAAACCCTTGTTAAATGTATTTGCTGTAATTTTTATGTTCACCAGCAGGTGGCAGCAATGTGTTTAGCAGGGCCTTAGTAACAGTTTAGCATATCTAGACTCATGGGTGGGGAAGGAAGTTAGAGTCAGTGTGCCAGCCACCCCAGCTGGGGGAAGGCTGTGCTGGTAGGAGCTCCCAGAAAAAGGGATCCCAACCCAGGATCTTGTCTCGGCTGAGACCAAAGATCATCATTCCCAGTCTGAGCCCTTCAGCCTCAGCCGGTGAAAGCGAGCAGCCACCTCCAGACCTCCAGGAAGAGCCATTCCCTGTGAGCCAACTGTGAGTAACCATCCAGGGACCAGGAGAAGCCAAATCCCTCCTCAGCTAGTCAGTCCCATACACAGCAGAAGATATAGATTCCTGCCACATTACAGAGCCACAAGCAGACGACTTATCCTGCAGAGAGCTCCAGGCACATGATAGAAGCAGAAGACAGATTCCTGCCACACATTGCCAATACCTGCTGGGACTTCAGACTAATGCTGTATCTCACATGGATTACTGCTGCATCAAGTAACCAGTTTGAATTGTATTCCAAGTCTGTATCTCGTTTACTGCTACTAAATCCCTCAATTACTCCTACTAGCAACACACTCATTGTATTGCAAGTGAGCCGGGATCCAGGAGTCCAGCCGTACCCAGGTAGGAGACACTATTGCCACTACCACACAGAGACATTACACCGCTCTGGCATTCCTATCCTGGTACGTGAGTTGCAACACCTTAAAGGGCCCTGAGACTGTACCCTGCGCCCGCTGCAATTGGCGTCACGAACAAAAACTCTTAACTATCATTTACACCTGACCCAGTCATTGCATATTATAGCGTCAGAGTGCAGAACCCCAATCCGGATTACTGCACTTCTGGGGGAGAGTTTGCTGGAGGATCAGGATCTGATCTATATGGAGAGGGATCAGACCAGGGGGATGCGATCGGCCACCCTCAAAAGATGTGTTTTTAAGGATTGCCTAAAACTGTGTATATTGGGATTTAACCTGATTTCCTGGGGTGGAGCGCCCCGAGCACTTTATATATATAATATACACATATATAAGGAGGAGTAACACTTTATGGAGATTTCCTCGCCGTCTCTTCTCCTCCTTGTTCTTTCCTTCCAGTCTCTATAAAAGGCGCTCACTTTCCTGATTCTCTTCAGACTTAGTTTCCTCAGTCGCTCGGCAGACACATAAGGTGCAGCCTGCAGCGCAGTCAGTGTAGCGGAGCTGTGTTCCTGGACCGGGAGCGATGGGCGTCTTCCTGATTTACTTCTTATGTCTTCATACGTGTTTTGTGCTCTCAGCCCCCGTATATGAAGACAACCCCTCTGTCGATGTTTCTGAGGGAGAGTCCCAAGAGGAGGCAGACGACTCGGGGAGCGATGAACCCGGCCTGGTAATATTACACTTATTATTACTATGTGTATTACTCTGCTGCGGTATTATTAGGTATTAGCAGTAACAGTTTTATTATCGGAGCACCTGTTCACATTGTATTTCTTTACTGCACAGATTTACAATAAATTGCAGCATTTTTTTCAGTGCAGGTTATTTTTTGTGTTTTTAACATATTTTACCTATAAAAGCCGCGTAGCTTGTGGTTATTACTGCACGGATTTGACGCTCACACTGGGAGTACCAGCACTCAGAGACTTTGTAATTTTTTTCCATGTGATGATTTTTATTAGTAGTAATATTATTAGAATTATTATTTCATTTTTATGGTTTATTAATTTATTCCATATGTTTATGATATTTATTACTTATTATTACTATTATTTATATTATACATATAATATTATTGTACTTCATTTGCAGTGATTGATATTACTGTATATAGTGTCAGCATTATTCCCTTTTATTATTAGTAGTAGTTATTGTTATTTTATGTTATTTTATTCCTTTTTATAACCCTAAATATTATTATTTATTATTATTATTCTCTTTTTTAATAGTAGTATCGTCAGGATTTTTGTACATAATTATATAATTATAATATAATAAATCCCCCCCTCCTCCCCCTCAGTGTCCCGAATTTGATAAAATGATATAAGACCACATAATTCGGTACCTGGCATTCTCCAGCGCTGCAGCCGCTCCGCTCCTCCGCTTCCTGTTTGCAGGCTGCAGTGCTGTTGTAGCTGTGCACTCACTGGGCTCTGCTGCTTCATGCCATGTACTGAGTCAGTGCAGTGACCGGATATATGGCTATAGCTCCACTGTGCCCTGTATACTCAAGCTTGAGGTGGGTACCAGAGTGGCAGTATACCGGAGTCATCAGTATGCAGCACATTTGGAAAGTCTTCACACCCCTCACTGTCCTCACATTCTGTTCTCCTTGTGCTATAAGATCCTGTTAGGCTGGCGGCTCATGTCCGCCGTTGTCCCGGGCACGCACAGGTATCACTCCATTATCCCTATGTGTACTGGGACCAGTGCCCAGTGAACTCCTTTCAGCACTGGGACACTTAATCCTATCTCCTGCCTCTGTCCAGGCGCTGGTTGAGCCTCCTATTGTGCTCGGCTCTGGATCCACCTCCTGCCTGAGTTTTGAGGTTTTCTACTAGTCAGTACCCGGTGAAGGTGGTCTCATCTGAATTACTGTCCAGAACTCTGTCGTCTTCTGAATCTGCTCCCAACTCTGCCTGCTCTGACCTTGGAATTGTGACCTGTATTACACACGAACTCTGCCTGCCCTGACCTTGGGATTGTGACCACAAACTCTGCCTGCCCTGACTATTGGACTGTATTCAGACTGCACTTTTGCCTGTGTCCTTGGTGCTTCGCAGCGGTGTCTCTGACTCCCGTGGGTCAGCAGCCACCTACACCAGGACTACTCCAGGAGGTAGCAGCCTGGTTGGCTCCTTGCGGTGAAGTCCAGATCTCCTTGCTTGAAAAAGGCTTGTGTTCGAGCCTAAACACGTGTCGCTTGACGCTTTGTCTCCTCTATGCATGAATAAATTGACAATACCTTGAACAAGAGTGAAGTGCCGGTCTTTCCTTGGAGTTTAAAGTGGGTCTTCCTACCCTGGACGCGAGCACCACGACCTCAGAGAGGAGTGCCGACTGTTTGAACTTTCGTTGCATCAGGTATTTGGGAATAGATTTATAATAAAGTAATATTTAAGGAATTTTCATTTTCCTAATTTCCAAAGAACTCCTTTAAGCTGCTCCTGTGTTGTCTTGGCTGTATTCTTAGGGTCACGGCCCTGTTGGAAGGTGAACCTTCGGCCCAGTCTGAGGTCCAGCGCTCTGGATGAGGTTCTCAGTAAGAATATCTGTACTTTACTCCACTCCGCTTTCCCTCCCCCCCTAACCAGTCTCCCTCTCTCCCCCAGCATAATGCTACCACCACCATGCTTCACTGTAGGGATGGTATTGGGCAGGTGATGAGCGGCACCTGGTCTCCTCCAGACATGATGCTGCCACCACCATGCTTCACTGTACAGATGGTATTGGGCAGGTGATGAGCGGTGCCTGGTCTCCTCCAGACATGACGCTGCCACCGCCATGCTTCACTGTATGGATGGTATTGGGCAGGTGATGAGCGGCACCTGGTCTCCTCCAGACATGATGCTGCCACCACCATGCTTCACTGTACAGATGGTATTGGGCAGGTGATGAGCGGTGCCTGGTCTCCTCCAGACATGACGCTGCCACCGCCATGCTTCACTGTATGGATGGTATTGGGCAGGTGATGAGCGGCGCCTGGTCTCCTCCAGACATGATGCTGCCACCACCATGCTTCACTGTATGGATGGTATTGGGCAGGTGATGAGCGGTGCCTGGTCTCCTCCAGACATGACGCTGCCACCACCATACTTCACTGTATGGATGGTATTGGGCAGGTGATGAGCGGCGCCTGGTCTCCTCCAGACATGACGCTGCCACCGCCATGCTTCACTGTATGGATGGTATTGGGCAGGTGATGAGCGGTGCCTGGTCTCCTCCAGACATGACGCTGCCACCACCATACTTCACTGTATGGATGGTATTGGGCAGGTGATGAGCGGTGCCTGGTCTCCTCCAGACATGACGCTGCCACCACCATACTTCACTGTATGGATGGTATTGGGCAGGTGATGAGCGGTGCCTGGTCTCCTCCAGACATGACGCTGCCACCACCATACTTCACTGTATGGATGGTATTGGGCAGGTGATGAGTGGTGCCTGCTGTCCTCCAGACGTGATGCTTAGAATTGAGTCCTTCATCTTGGTTCCATCAGAGCAGAAAATCTTGTTTCTCACAGTCTGAGGTCCTTTATATTATTTTTTACAAACCTCAGGTGGCTTTCATGCATCTCTTACTGAGGAGAGGCTTCTTTCTGGACGCTTGGTCATGAAGGCCAAATTGGTGGAGGCTCCAGTGATGGTTGACCTTCTGGAAGTTTCTCCCATTTGCACACAGGATCTCTGGAGCTCAGCCACAGTGACCATTGGGTTTTTGGTCACCTCTCTTACCAGGGCCCTTCTTCCCCGATTACTTAATTTGGGGGGACGGCAGCTCTAGGAAGAATCCTGGTTCTCCTTCTTCCATGTAAAAATTATGGAGGTCACTGTGTTCCTGGGAACTGTCAGTGCAGCAGACATTTTTTGTCCCCTTCTCCAGATCTGTCCCTCCACACAATCCTGTCTCTGAGCGCTACAGGCAGTTCTTTCCTCTTCATGACTTGGTTTTTGCTCTGATGCATTGTCAGCTGTGAGATCTTCTATAGACAGGGCTGTGTCTTTCCAAATCATGTCCAATCCACTGAATTTACCACAGGTGACTCCAGTCAAGGTGGAGAAACATCTCAAAGATGATCCAGAGAAATGGGAGGCCCCAGAATGAAGTGTCAAGTGTCTTAGCCAAGGGTCTAAATACTTATGTCCTGAGTAAAGGGGCTGAATACTTACTGTATTTTTCACCCCATAAGACAAATTTTGTCCCCAAAAAATAGGGGGGAAATGCTCTTGCGCAGGCATCCTCAAACTTCGGCCCTCCAGCTGTTGCAAAACTACAACTCCCAGCATGCCCAAACAGCCTACAGGTAGCCTACAGCAGGGCATTGTGGGAGTTGTAGTTTTACAACAGCTGGAGGGCCACAGTTTGAGGATGCCTGCTCTTGCGTCTTATGAGGTGAATACTAATGAGCGCTTCCATTATGGAAGCCCTCATTCATTAGTACCGGAGGACCAGGAAGAGGCGGAGGCTCTGTACTCACCGCTTCCTGGTCCTCGGCTGTTGGCTGTGGAGTGGCTGCGCACAGTGTGAGGGCGCACTGTGACCTCACGCTGTGCGAGCTGGTTCACAGCACAGCCGACAGCAGGAGGAAGAAGATCACGGGCGGTGAGGAGTGGCGGCGTCCAGGAGCAGGAGAGGTAGGTTGGTTTTTTATTTTATAAAACATGAGGCAATATGGGGCTGCTGGGGGTGATCTCAGGCAATATGGTGCTGCTTGGGGGGTTATCTGAGGCAATATGGGGCTGCTCGGGGGGGTGAACTGAGGCAATATGGGGCTGCTCGGGGGGGTGATCTGAGGCATTATGGTACTGCTGGGGGGGTGATCTGAGGCAATATGGGGCTGCTGGGGGGGTGATCTGAGGCATATGGTGCTGCTCGGGGGGGTGATCTGAGGCAATATGGGGCTGCTCGGGGGGGTGATCTGAGGCAATATGGGGCTGCTCGGGGGGGTGATCTGAGGCAATATGGGGCTGCTCGGGGGGGTGATCTGAGGCAATATGGGGCTGCTCGGGGGGGTGATCTGAGGCAATATGGGGCTGCTCGGGGGGTGATCTGAGGCAATATGGGGCTGCTCGGGGTGATCTCAGGCATTATGGGGCTGCTGGGGGGGTGATCTGAGGCAATATGGGGCTGCTCGGGGGGGTGATCTGAGGCAATATGGGGCTGCTCGGTGGGGTGATCTGAGGCAATATGGGGCTGCTCGGGGGGGTGATCTGAGGCAATATGGGGCTGCTCGGGGGGTGATCTGAGGCAATATGGGGCTGCTCGGGGGATCTCAGGCATTATGGGGCTGCTGGGGGTGATCTGAGGCAATATGGGGCTGCTGGGGGGTTATCTGAGGCAATATGGGGCTGCTGGGGGGTGATCTGAGGCAATATGGGGCTGCTGGGGGGGGTGATCTGAGGCAATATGGGGCTGCTCGGGGGTGATCTGAGGCAATATGGGGCTGCTGGGGGTGATCTGAGGCAATATGGGGCTGCTCGGGGGGTGATCTGAGGCAATATGGGGCTGCTGGGGGGTGTGATCTGAGGCAATATGGGGCTGCTCGGGGGGGGGTGATCTGAGGCAATATGGGGCTGCTCGGGGGGGTGATCTGAGGCAATATGGGGCTGCTCGGGGGGGTGATCTGAGGCATTATGGGGCTGCTGGGGGTGATCTGAGGCAATATGGGGCTGCTCGGGGGGTTGAACTGAGGCAATATGGGGCTGCTCGGGGTGATCTCAGGCAATATGGGGCTGCTCGGGGGGGTGATCTGAGGCAATATGGGGCTGCTGGGGGTGATCTAAGGCAATATGGGGCTGCTCGGGGGGGTGATCTGAGGCAATATGGGGCTGCTGGGGGGTGATCTGAGGCAATATGGGGCTGCTGGGGGGGGGTGATCTCAGGCAATATGGGGTTGCTGGGGGTGATCTGAGGCAATATGGGGCTGCTCGGGGGGGTGATCTGAGGCAATATGGGGCTGCTCGGGGGGGTGATCTCAGGCAATATGGGGCTGCTCGGGGGGTGATCTGAGGCAATATGGGGCTGCTGGGGGTGATCTCAGGCCTTATGGGGCTGCTGGGGGTGATCTGAGGCAATATGGGGCTGCTCGGGGGGGTGAACTGAGGCATTATAGGGCTGCTGGGGGGGTGATCTGAGGCATTATGGGGCTGCTCGGGGGGGGTGATCTGAGGCAATATGGGACTGCTGGGGGTGGTCTGAGGCATTATAGGGCTGCTGGGGGTGATCTGAGGCAATATGGGGTTGCTGGGGGTGATCTGAGGCAATATGGGGCTGCTGGGGGGGTGATCTGAGGCAATATGGGGCTGCTGGGGGGGGTGATCTGAGGCAATATGGGGCTGCTGGGGGGGGTGATCTGAGGCAATATGGGGCTGCTGGGGGGGGTGATCTGAGGCAATATGGGGCTGTTGGGGGGTGTGATCTGAGGCATTATGGGGCTGCTCGGGGGGGTGATCTGAGGCAATATGGGGCTGCTCGAGGGGTGATCTAAGGCAATATGGGGCTGCTGGTGGGGTGATCTGAGGCATTATGGGGCTGCTCGGGGGGGTGATCTGAGGCAATATGGGGCTGCTCGGGGGGGTGATCTGAGGCAATATGGGGCTGCTGGGGGGGTGATCTGAGGCAATATGGGGCTGCTGGGGGGGGGTGATCTGAGGCAATATGGGGCTGCTGGGGGGGGGGGGTGATCTGAGGCAATATGAGGCTGCTGGGGGGTGTGATCTGAGGCAATATGGGGCTGCTCGAGGGGTGATCTGAGGCAATATGGGGCTGCTGGGGGGGGTGATCTGAGGCAATATGGGGCTGCTGGGGGGTGTGATCTGAGGCAATATGGGGCTGCTCGGGGGGGGTGATCTGAGGCAATATGGGGCTGCTGGGGGTGATCTGAGGCAATATGGGGCTGCTGGGGGGTGATCTGAGGCAATATGGGGCTGCTTGGGGGGTGATCTGAGGCAATATTGGGCTGCTTGGGGGGTGATCTGAGGCAATATGGGGCTGCTCAGGGGTGTGATCTGAGGCAATATGGGGCTGCTGGGGGTGATCTGAGGCAATATGGGGCTGCTGGGGGGGGTGATCTGAGGCAATATGGGGCTGCTGGGGGTGATCTGAGGCAATATGGGGCTGTGGGGGGGTGATCTGAGGCAATATGGGGCTGCTCGGGGGTGTGATCTGAGGCAATATGGGGCTGCTCGGGGGGTTGATCTGAGGCAATATGGGGCTGCTCGGGGGGTGATCTGAGGCAATATGGGGCTGCTCGGGGGGTGATCTGAGGCAATATGGGGCTGCTGGGGGGTGATCTGAGGCAATATGGGGCTGCTAGGGGGTGTGATCTGAGGCAATATGGGGCTGCTCGGGGGGTGATCTGAGGCAATATGGGGCTGCTGGGGGATGATCTGAGGCAATATGGGGCTGCTCGGGGGGGTGATCTGAGGCAATATGGGGCTGCTGGGGGATGATCTGAGGCAATATGGGGGCTCGGGGGTGTGATCTGAGGCAATATGGGGCTGCTCTGGGGGGTGATCTGAGGCAATATGAGGGCTGCTCGGGGGGGTGATCTGAGGCAATATGGGGCTGCTCGGGGGGTTGATCTGAGGCAATATGGGGCTGCTCGGGGGGGTGATCTGAGGCAATATGGGGCTGCTCGGGGGGGTGATCTGAGGCAATATGGGGCTGCTGGGGGTGATCTGAGGCAATATGGGGCTGCTGGGGGGGGTGATCTGAGGCAATATGGGGCTGCTCGGGGGGGTGATCTGAGGCAATATGGGCTGCTGGGGGATGATCTGAGGCAATATGGGGATGCTCGGGGGGTGATCTGAGGCAATATGGGGCTGCTGGGGGGTGATCTGAGGCATTATGGGCTGCTCGGGGGTGTAATCTGAGGCAATATGGGGCTGCTCGGGGGGTGATCTGAGGCAATATGGGGCTGCTCGGGGGGTGATCTGAGGCAATATGGGGCTGCTGGGGGGGTGATCTGAGGCAATATGGGGATGCTGGGGGATGATCTGAGGCAATATGGGGCTGCTGGGGGTGATCTGAGGCAATATGGGCTGCTCGGGGGTGTGATCTGAGGCAATATGGGGCTGCTGGGGGGTGATCTGAGGCCATATGGGCTGCTCGGGGGTGTGATCTGAGGCAATATGGGGGCGCTGGGGGGTGATCTGAGGCAATATGGGGCTGCTCGGGGGGGTGATCTGAGGCAATATGGGGCTGCTGGGGGGTTGATCTGAGGCAATATGGGGATGCTGGGGATGATCTGAGGCAATATTGGGGCTGCTGGGGGTGATCTGAGGCAATATGGGGCTGCTCGGGGGTGTGATCTGAGGCAATATGGGGCTGCTAGGGGGGTTATCTGAGGCAATATGGGGCATGCTCCGGGGGGGTGATCTGAGGCAATGGGGAT